>NW_028157248.1:0-41650 GCF_964263955.1 Coregonus lavaretus
ATCTGGGGGACTCACTAAACACAAATGCTTTGTTTGTGAATTGTCTGAGTGTTGGAGTGTGCCTCTGGCTGAACGTACATTTTAAAAACAAGACAATTGTCTGGTTTGCTTTATGTAAGGAATTTGAAATGATTTATACTTGTACTTTTACTTTTGATACTTAAGTATATTTTAGCAATTACATTTACTTTTAATACTTAAGTATATTTAAAACCAAATACTTTTAGACTTTTACTCAAGTATTATTTTACTGGGTGACTTTCACTTTTAGTTGAGTCATTTTCTATTAAGGTATCTTTACTTTTACTCAAGTATGACAATTGGGTACTTTTTCCACCACTGGAGTTAACATCGTCATGGACGGCAGAAAAGGACTGGAGACGGACATCGCATAACTTAGTCCAAGTGGTGGTAAGAATGTTTGTCTTAACTAGCCTGATAACTCCAACATGTCTGATATGAACATTGACATAAACCCTCTACATACTTGAGTTTCTCCAGTCTGCAGTGTGGATCCTCCAGTCCAGCAGAGAGCAGTCTGACTCCTGAGTCTCCTGGGTGATTGTAGCTCAGGTCCAGCTCTCTCAGGTGTGAGGGGTTTGACCTCAGAGCTGAGACCAGAGAAGCACAGCCTTCCTCTGTGACTAGACAGCCTGACAGCCTGCAAAGAGTCAAATCATATTAAATCCACACAGCTATTCTTTGGTGGTGAAGATAGTGGCAGTATATTTTTCAACATTTTCAGTTAAATCAGTGTCCTGAAGCCTGCTCTATCTATTCATAAATGGATGTTTCATTATTAGAAATGACAAATTATCAAAGTATTGCTTGAAGAGAGAAAAATGTATAGTCCGAATATTTGAGTAGACTGACCAGAGCAGTTTAAAAAGCAGTATCAGTCCAAATACAGACAGTGAGGTATCAGATTTAGATTGTATGGAGTATACAGTCCACACCATATCTACAGTGCATTCAAAAAGTATTCAGACCCCTTGACTTTTTCCACATTTTGTTAAGTTACAGCTTTATTCTAAAATAGATTAAAGTAGTTATTTTTCCTCATCAATTTACATACAATACCCCATAATGACAAAGTGAAAACAGGTTTTTAGACATGTTTGCAAATATATAGAAATACCTTATATACAGAAGTTTTCAGACCCTTTGCTATGAGATTCGAAATTGAGCTCATGTGCATCCTGTTTCCGTTGATCATCCCTGAGATGTTTCTACAATTTGATTGGAGTCCACCTGTGGTAAATTCAATTGATTGGACAATATTTGGAAAGGCACACACCTGTCTATATAAGGTCCCACAGTTGACAGTGCATGTCAGAGCAAAAAACAAGCCATGAGGTCGAAGGAATTGTCCGTAGAGCTCAGAGACAGGATTGTGCCGAGGGGAAGGGTACCAAAAAATGTCTGCAGCATTGAAGGTCCCCAAGAACACAGTGGCCTCCATCATTCTTAAATGGAATAAGTTAGGAACCACCAAGATTCTTCCTAGAGCTGGCCGCCCGGCCAAACTGAGCAATCGGGGGAGAAGGGCCTTGGTCAGGGAGGTGACCAAGAACCCGATGGTCACTCTGACAGAGCTACAGAGTTCCTCTGTGGATATGGGAGAACCTTCCAGAAGGACATCTCTGCAGCACTCCACCAATCAGGTCTTTATGGTAGAGTGGCCAGACGGAAGCCACTCCTCAGTAAAAGGCACATGACAGCCCGCTTGGAGTTTGCCAAAAGGCACCTAAAGACTCTCAGACCATGAGAAACAAGATTCTCTGGTCTGATGAAACCAAGATTGATCTCTTTGGCCTGAATGCCAAGCGTCACGTCTGGAGGTAACCTGGCACCATCCCAACGGTGAAGCATGGTGGTGGCAGCACGCTGTGGGGATGTTTTTCAGTGGCAGGGACTGGGAGACTAGTCAGAATCGAGGGAAAGATGAACAGAGCAAAGTACAGAGAGATCCTTGATGAAAACCTGCTCCAGAGCGCTCTGGACCTCAGACTGGGGTGAAGGTTCACCTTCCAACAGGACAATGAGCCTAAGCACACAACCAAGACAACACAGGAGTTCTAAAAACCCATAACTTTGTCATTATGGGATGTTGTGTGTAGATTGATGAGGGAAAAAAACAGTTTAATCAATTTTAGAATAAGGCTGAAAATGTGGAAAATGTCAAGGGGTCTGAATACTTTCCGAAAGCACTGTGTAACTATGTGTGCTCGATTGTATACACCTGTCAGTAACGGGTGTGGCTGAAATAGCAGAATCCACTCATTTGAAGAGTGTCCACATACTTGTGTATATTATGTTAATTATTTATGCATAGTCACTTTAACTCTACCCACATGTACATATTACTTCAACTACCTCAACTAGCCGGTGCCCCCGCACATTGACTCTGCACCGGTACCCCCCTGTATATATAGCCTCCCTACTGTTATTTTATTTTACTTCTGCTCTTTTTTTCTCAACACTTTTTTGTTGACGTTTTATTTTACTTTTTTTATAAAAAAATAAATGCACTGTTGGTTAAGGGCTGTAATTAAGCATTTCACTGTAATTTCTGCACCTGTTGTATTCGGCGCATGTGGCCAATAAACATTTGATTTGATTTGATTTGATATATAGTGTATTGCCCTGGGATATTACTCAGTTCACACCTGTCCAGTTATGCTGCTCTGGCGCCATCCTGTGGACTGCTGGGAACACAACTTCAACTCCATTACAGTCAATGTATCCCACAAAGTCCCACTTGGCTGGACAAAGCAGACTGAATGGAAATCAGGTACATATATGAATACAGGCAGACACACAGCCTTACATGTCATATCACTGAGTCTCAGTTTAAATCACGGTTTAAACATAACAAGTCATTGCAAGTGAAAACATTTCTCAATTAGGTTTTAGGTTTTATTTATTCACACCAAAGAAAAGAAGTGAAAGACAAAACACTGCAGATAAATAAACAGGTAAAAACGGTGTTCAGGTGAGGATGGGAAGCTCAAAAGGGCTGATATGAAAATAAACAGGTAAAAACGGTGTTCAGGTGAGGATGGAAGCTCAAAAGGGCTGATATGAAAATAAACAGGTAAAAACGGTGTTCAGGTGAGGATGGAAGAAAAAACATGTTTGATTATGTATGTGTGTGAGAGAGAATCAGGCTACATGGAGGGGATTATTGGGTAGTTTGGTTCATCATGCTGACCCCCAGTCTTCATGGAGGGGATTATTGGGTAGTTTGGTTCATCAGGCTGACCCCCAGTCTTCATGGAGGGGATTATTGGGTAGTTTGGTTCATCAGGCTGACCCCCAGTCTTCATGGAGGGGATTATTGGGTAGTTTGGTTTATCAGGCTGACCCCCAGTCTTCATGGAGGGGATTATTGGGTAGTTTGGTTCATCAGGCTGACCCCCAGTCTTCATGGAGGGGATTATTGGGTAGTTTGGTTCATCAGGCTGACCCCCAGTCTTCATGGAGGGGATTATTGGGTAGTTTGGTTCATCAGGCTGACCCCCAGTCTTCAAGGAGGGGATTATTGGGTAGTTTGGTTCATCAGGCTGACCCCCAGTCTTCATGGAGGGGATTATTGGGTAGTTTGGTTCATCAGGCTGACCCCCAGTCTTCATGGAGGGGATTATTGGGTAGTTTGGTTCATCAGGCTGACCCCCAGTCTTCATGGAGCGGATTATTGGGTAGTTTGGTTCATCAGGCTGACCCCCAGTCTTCATGGAGGGGATTATTGGGTAGTTTGGTTCATCAGGCTGACCCCCAGTCTTCATGGAGGGGATTATTGGGTAGTTTGGTTCATCAGGCTGACCCCTAGTCTTCATGGAGGGGATTATTGGGTAGTTTGGTTCATCAGGCTGACCCCCAGTCTTCATGGAGGGGATTATTGGGTAGTTTGGTTCATCAGGCTGACCCCCAGTCTTCATGGAGCGGATTATTGGGTAGTTTGGTTCATCAGGCTGACCCCCAGTCTTCATGGAGGGGATTATTGGGTAGTTTGGTTCATCAGGCTGACCCCCAGTCTTCATGGAGGGGATTATTGGGTAGTTTGGTTCATCAGGCTGACCCCCAGTCTTCATGGAGGGGATTATTGGGTAGTTTGGTTCATCAGGCTGACCCCCAGTCTTCATGGAGGGGATTATTGGGTAGTTTGGTTCATCAGGCTGACCCCCAGTCTTCATGGAGGGGATTATTGGGTAGTTTTGTTCATCAGGCTGACTCCCAGTCTTCGCTGGAAGATATTGAGGGTTGATGATGTTTTGACGATGTGAAGGTAAGAATTCCAGAGTATGGTACCTCTGTATCTGATAGAGAATTGACTAGGTGAGATGTGGCAGTGGGGAGGGTGAAGGTTATCACAGTTATATAGATGGATTTCAGAATGAACCTGGAATAATCCATTGAAGGGTTTAGGTAAACTGTCTGGTAGGTGAGAGTATTTGTAGATGAAAGTGCGTAATTTCTGTACATTAATGTCGTAAATAGACAAGATATTGAGTTTCTTAAACAAAGGTGCAGATGGAGCCTGGTAATTAGAGGAGGTGGCTAGTGGTGCACATTTCTATTGTATGATGAGTAATTTGTGTAGGTAGGAGGCATATGGACTGGCCCAGACAATATTACAGTAAATGAGATATGGGTAAATTAAGCTATAGTATAGAGTTAGGAAGCAAGCCTGAAGAACCAAACCACTAATCTTTCTGATTTCATCACTTTGCTACAGACAAATTGAATACGATCTTTCCAGGATAACTTTTCATCAATTAGAACTCAGAGGAATCTAGTGGATGTGACGTGTTCCATTTCATTCCCACCAATTGAGATTCTGGCTCTTTTTTGAATTTTTGAATTTTTAAACTATATTTCTTATTCTTCTAGTGAATACAATAAAGTTGGATTTTTTAACATTTAAAGATAATTTGTTTTATCTGGTCCTGTTTGGCGCCCCCTCTGGCTTGTGTGGTGGAGGAGATCTTCGTGGGCTATACTCAGCCTTGTCTCAGAGTAGTAAATTGGTGGTCTGTTTACAGGGATTATTTTTAAAGTTCGATCAGAAACAGTTTTGTTATTATTACTGTGATGGTGTTCCAAATGACACCCTATACCCTTTATAGTGTGTTACTTTTGACCTGGACCCTTAGAGATGCGTTCACAGGGTGATTCATGTGACAAACAGAACACTAAATGATGAGGTGTTGTCCAGTGTTGTTAAATAACAGTAGTTAGAGTAGAGGCTATACTCAGCCTTGTCTCAGGGTAGTAAGTTGGTGGTCTGTTGATATCCCTCTAGTGGTGTGGGGGCTGGGCTTTGGCAAAGGGGGTGGGGTTATATCCTACAGTATAGTATACTCTCTATATAGTATAGTATATATACAGTATAGTATACTCTCTCTATAGTATAGTAAATATACAGTATAGTAGACTATCTCTCTATAGTATAGTATGTATACAGTATAGTATACTCTCTCTATAGTATAGTATATATACAGTATAGTAGACTATCTCTCTATAGTATAGTTTATATACAGTATAGTATACTCTATCTATAGTATAGTATATTTACAGTATATTAGACTCTCTTTCTATAGTATAGTATATATACAGTATATTAGACTCTCTCTCTATAGTATAGTATATATACAGTATAGTATACTCTCTCTCTATATTATAGTATATATACAGTATAGTAGACTTTCTCTCTATAGTATAGTATATATACAGTATAGTATATTCTCTCTATAGTATAGTATATATACAGTATAGTAGACTCTCTCTCTATAGTATAGTATATATACACTATAGTAGATTCTCTCTCTATAGTATAGTATAAATACTGTATAGTAGACTCTCTCTCTATAGTATAGTATATATACACTATAGTAGACTCTCTCTATATATAGTATAGTATATATACAGTATTGTATACTGTCTCTATATAGTATAGTATATATACAGTATAGTATACACCCTCTCTATAGTATAGTATATATACAGTATAGTATACTCTCTCTATATAGTATAGTATATATACAGTATAGTATACTCTCTCTCTATAATATAGTATATATACAGTATAGTATACTCTCTCTATATAGTATAGTATATATACAGTATAGTATACTCTCTCTATATAGTATAGTATATAAACAGTATAGTAGACTATCTCTATAGTATAGTATATATTCAGTATAGTAGACTCTCTCTATATAGTATAGTATATATACAGTCTAGTATACTCTCTATATATAGTATAGTATATATACAGTATAGTAGACTCTCTCTATATAGTATAGTATATACATACAGTATAGTAGACTCTCTCTATAGTATAGTATATATACAGTATAGTAGACTCTCTCTATAGTATAGTATATATACAGTATAGTAGACTCTCTCTATATAGTATAGTATATATACAGTATAGTAGACTCTCTCTATATAGTATAGTATATATACAGTATAGTACTCTCTCTATAGTATAGTATATATACAGTATAGTATACTCTCTCTATATAGTATAGTATATATACAGTATAGTAGACTCTCTCTATATATAGTATAGTATATATACAGTACAGTAGACTCTCTCTATAGTATAGTATATATATAGTATAGTAGACTCTCTCTATATAGTATAGTATATACATACAGTATAGTATACTCTCTCTATAGTATAGTATATATACAGTATAGTAGACTCTCTCTATAGTATAGTATATATACAGTATAGTAGACTCTCTCTATATAGTATAGTATATATACAGTATAGTATACTCTCTCTATATAGTATAGTGTATATATACAGTATAGTAGACTCTCTCTCTATATAGTATAGTATATATACAGTATAGTAGACTCTCTCTATAGTATAGTATATGTACAGTATAGTACTCTCTCTATAGTATAGTATATATACAGTATAGTAGACTATCTCTATAGTATAGTATATATACAGTATAGTCTACTCACTCTATATAGTATAGTATATATACAGTATAGTAGACTTTCTCTCTATAGTATAGTATATATACAGTATAGTATATTCTCTCTATAGTATAGTATATATACAGTATAGTAGACTCTCTCTATAGTATAGTATATGTACAGTATAGTACTCTCTCTATAGTATAGTATATATACCGTATAGTAGACTATCTCTATAGTATAGTATATATACAGTATAGTAGACTCTCTCTCTATAGTATAGTATATATTCAGTATAGTAGACTCTCTCTATATAGTATAGTATATATACAGTCTAGTATACTCTCTATATATAGTATAGTATATATACAGTATAGTAGACTCTCTCTATATAGTATAGTATATACATACAGTATAGTAGACTCTCTCTCTATATAGTATAGTATATATACAGTATAGTAGACTCTCTCTATAGTATAGTATATATATAGTATAGTAGACTCTCTCTATAGTATAGTATATATACAGAATATTAGACTCTCTCTCTATATAGTATAGTATATATACAGTATAGTAGACTCTCTCTCTATAGTATAGTATATATACAGTATAGTAAACTCGCTCTCTATATAGTATAGTATATATACAGTATAGTAGACTCTCTCTCTATAGTATAGTATATATACAGTATAGTAGACTCTCTCTATAGTATAGTATATGTACAGTATAGTACTCTCTCTATAGTATAGTATATATACAGTATAGTAGACTATCTCTATAGTATAGTATATATACAGTATAGTAGACTCTCTCTCTATAGTATAGTATATATTCAGTATAGTAGACTCTCTCTCTATAGTATAGTATATACATACAGTATAGTAGACTCTCTCTATAGTATAGTATATATACAGTATAGTAGACTCTCTCTCTATAGTATAGTATATACATACAGTATAGTAGACTCTCTCTATAGTATAGTATATATACAGTATAGTAGACTCTCTCTATAGTATAGTATATGTACAGTATAGTACTCTCTCTATAGTATAGTATATATACAGTATAGTAGACTATCTCTATAGTATAGTATATATACAGTATAGTAGACTCTCTCTCTATAGTATAGTATATATTCAGTATAGTAGACTCTCTCTATATAGTATAGTATATATACAGTCTAGTATACTCTCTATATATAGTATAGTATATATACAGTATAGTAGACTCTCTCTATATAGTATAGTGTATACATACAGTATAGTATACTGTCTCTATATAGTATAGTATATATACAGTATAGTATACACCCTCTCTATAGTATAGTATATATACAGTATAGTATACTCTCTCTATATAGTATAGTATATATACAGTATAGTATACTCTCTCTCTATAGTATAGTATATATACAGTATAGTAGACTCTCTCTCTATAGTATAGTATATATACAGTATAGTAGACTCTCTCTCTATAGTATAGTATATATATACAGTATAGTATAATATCTCTATAGTATAGTATATATACAGTATAGTAGACTCTCTCTCTATAGTATAGTATATATACAGTATAGTAGACTCTATCTATAGTATAGTATACATACAGTATAGTATACTCTCTATAGTATAGTGTATATACAGTATAGTAGACTCTCTCTCTATAGTATAATATATATACAGTATAGTAGACTCTCTCTATAGTATAGTATATATACAGTATAGTATACTCTCTCTATAGTATAGTATATATACAGTATAGTAGACTCTCTCAATATAGTATATATACAGTATAGTAGACTCTCTCTCTATAGTATAGTATATATACAGTATAGTAGACTCTCTCTCTATAGTATAGTATATATACAGTATAGTAGACTCTCTCTATATAGTATAGTATATATACAGCATAGTATACTCTCTCTCAATAGTATAGTATATATACAGTATAGTAGACTCTCTCTATATAGTATAGTATATACATACAGTATAGTAGACTCTCTCTATAGTATAGTATATATACAGTATAGTAGACTCTCTCTATAGTAAAGTATATATACAGTATAGTAGACTCTCTCTCTATAGTATAGTATATATACAGTATAGTATAGTCTCTATAGTATAGTGTATATACAGTATAGTAGACTCTCTCTCTATAGTATAGTATATATACAGCATAGTAGACTCTCTCTATAGTATAGTATATATACAGTATAGTAGACTCTCTCTATATAGTATAGTATATACATACAGTATAGTAGACTCTCTCTATAGTATAGTGTATATATACAGTATAGTAGACTATCTCTATAGTATAATATATATACAGTATAGTAGACTCTCTCTCTATAGTATAGTATAAATACAGTATAGTATACTCTCTATAGTATAGTGTATATACAGTATAGTAGACTCTCTCTCTATAGTATAGTATATATACAGCATAGTAGACTCTCTCTCTATAGTATAGTATATATACAGTATAGTAGACTCTCTCTATAGAATAGTATATATACAGTATAGTAGACTCTCTCTATAGTATAGTATATATACAGTATAGTAGACTCTCTCTATGGTATAGTATATATACAGTATAGTAGACTCTCTCTATAGTATAGTATATATATATACAGTATAGTAGACTCTCTCTCTATAGTATAGTATATATACAGTATAGTATACTCTCTCTCTATAGTATAGTATATATACAGTATAGTAGACTATCTATATAGTATAGTATATATACAGTATAGTATACTATCTCTATAGTATAGTATATATACAGTATAGTAGACTCTCTCTCTATAGTATAGTATATATACAGTATAGTATACTCTCTCTATAGTATAGTATATATACAGTATAGTAGACTCTCTCTCTATAGTATAGTATATATACAGCATAGTATACTCTCTCTCTATAGAATAGTATATATACATTATAGTAGACTCTCTCTCTATAGTATAGTATATATACAGTATAGTATACTCTCTATAGTATAGTGTATATACAGTATAGTAGACTCTCTCTCTATAGTATAGTATATATACAGCATAGTAGACTCTCTCTCTATAGTATATTATATATACAGTATAGTAGACTCTCTCTATATAATATAGTATATATACAGCGTAGTATACTCTCTCTATATAGTATAGTATATATACAGTATAGTAGACTCTCTCTATATAGTATAGTATATACATACAGTATAGTAGACTCTCTCTATAGTATAGTATATTTACAGTATAGTAGACTCTCTCTATAGTATAGTATATATACAGTATAGTAGACTCTCTCTCTATAGTATAGTATATATACAGTATAGTATACTCTCTATAGTATAGTGTATATACAGTATAGTATACTCTCTCTCTATAGTATAGTGTATATACAGCATAGTAGACTCTCTCTCTATAGTATAGTATATATACAGTATAGTAGACTCTCTCTATATAGTATAGTATATACATGCAGTATAGTAGACTCTCTCTATAGTATAGTATATATACAGTATAGTAGACTCTCTCTCTATAGTATAGTATATATACAGTATAGTATACTCTCTATAGTATAGTGTATATACAGTATAGTAGACTCTCTCTCTATAGTATAGTATATATACAGCATAGTAGACTCTCTCTCTATAGTATAGTATATATACAGTATAGTAGACTCTCTCTATAGTATAGTATATATATACAGTATAGTAGACTCTCTCTCTATAGTATAGTATATATACAGTATAGTATACTCTCTATAGTATAGTGTATATACAGTATAGTAGACTCTCTCTCTATAGTATAGTATATATACAGCATAGTAGACTCTCTCTCTATAGTATAATATATATACAGTATAGTAGACTCTCTCTCTATAGTATAGTATAAATACAGTATAGTATACTCTCTATAGTATAGTGTATATACAGTATAGTAGACTCTCTCTCTATAGTATAGTATATATACATCATAGTAGACTCTCTCTCTATAGTATAGTATATATACAGTATAGTAGACTCTCTCTATAGAATAGTATATATACAGTATAGTAGACTCTCTCTATAGTATAGTATATATACAGTATAGTAGACTCTCTCTATAGTATAGTATATATACAGTATAGTAGACTCTCTCTATAGTATAGTATATATATATACAGTATAGTAGACTCTCTCTCTATAGTATAGTATATATACAGTATAGTATACTCTCTCTATATAGTATAGTATATATACAGTATAGTATACTCTCTCTATAGTATAGTATATATACAGTATAGTAGACTCTCTCTCTATAGTATAGTATATATACAGTATAGTATACTCTCTCTATAGTATAGTATATATACAGTATAGTAGACTCTCTCTCTATAGTATAGTATATATACAGCATAGTATACTCTCTCTCTATAGAATAGTATATATACATTATAGTAGACTCTCTCTCTATAGTATAGTATATATACAGTATAGTAGACTCTCTCTATAGTATAGTATATATACAGCATAGTATACTCTCTCTATAGTATAGTATATATACAGTATAGTAGACTCTCTCTCTATAGTATAGTATATATACAGTATAGTAGACTCTCTCTCTATAGTATAGTATATATACAGTATAGTAGACTCTCTCTATAGAATAGTATATATACAGTATAGTAGACTCTCTCTATAGTATAGTATATATACAGTATAGTAGACTCTCTCTATAGTATAGTATATATACAGTATAGTAGACTCTCTCTATAGTATAGTATATATATATATACAGTATAGTAGACTCTCTCTCTATAGTATAGTATATATACAGTATAGTATACTCTCTCTCTATAGTATAGTATATATACAGTATAGTAGACTATCTATATAGTATAGTATATATACAGTATAGTATACTCTCTCTATAGTATAGTATATATACAGTATAGTAGACTCTCTCTCTATAGTATAGTATATATACAGTATAGTATACTCTCTCTATAGTATAGTATATATACAGTATAGTAGACTCTCTCTCTATAGTATAGTATATATACAGCATAGTATACTCTCTCTCTATAGAATAGTATATATACATTATAGTAGACTCTCTCTCTATAGTATAGTATATATACAGTATAGTAGACTCTCTCTATAGTATAGTATATATACAGCATAGTATACTCTCTCTATAGTATAGTATATGTACAGTATAGTAGACTCTCTCTCTATAGTATAGTATATATACAGTATAGTATACTCTCTATAGTATAGTGTATATACAGTATAGTAGACTCTCTCTCTATAGTATAGTATATATACAGCATAGTAGACTCTCTCTCTATAGTATATTATATATACAGTATAGTAGACTCTCTCTATATAATATAGTATATATACAGCATAGTATACTCTCTCTATATAGTATAGTATATATACAGTATAGTAGACTCTCTCTATATAGTATAGTATATACATACAGTATAGTAGACTCTCTCTATAGTATAGTATATTTACAGTATAGTAGACTCTCTCTATAGTATAGTATATATACAGTATAGTAGACTCTCTCTATAGTATAGTATATATACAGTATAGTATACTCTCTATAGTATAGTGTATATACAGTATAGTATACTCTCTCTCTATAGTATAGTGTATATACAGCATAGTAGACTCTATCTCTATAGTATAGTATATATACAGTATAGTAGACTCTCTCTATATAGTATAGTATATACATGCAGTATAGTAGACTCTCTCTATAGTATAGTATATATACAGTATAGTAGACTCTCTCTCTATAGTATAGTATATATACAGTATAGTATACTCTCTATAGTATAGTGTATATACAGTATAGTAGACTCTCTCTCTATAGTATAGTATATATACAGCATAGTAGACTCTCTCTCTATAGTATAGTATATATACAGTATAGTAGACTCTCTCTATAGTATAGTATATATATACAGTATAGTAGACTCTCTCTCTATAGTATAGTATATATACAGTATAGTATACTCTCTATAGTATAGTGTATATACAGTATAGTAGACTCTCTCTCTATAGTATAGTATATATACAGCATAGTAGACTCTCTCTCTATAGTATAATATATATACAGTATAGTAGACTCTCTCTCTATAGTATAGTATAAATACAGTATAGTATACTCTCTATAGTATAGTGTATATACAGTATAGTAGACTCTCTCTCTATAGTATAGTATATATACAGCATAGTAGACTCTCTCTCTCTATAGTATAGTATAAATACAGTATAGTAGACTCTCTCTATAGAATAGTATATATACAGTATAGTAGACTCTCTCTATAGTATAGTATATATACAGTATAGTAGACTCTCTCTATAGTATAGTATATATACAGTATAGTAGACTCTCTCTGTAGTATAGTATATATATATATACAGTATAGTAGACTCTCTCTCTATAGTATAGTATATATACAGTATAGTATACTCTCTCTATATAGTATAGTATATATACAGTATAGTAGACTATCTATATAGTATAGTATATATACAGTATAGTATACTCTCTCTATAGTATAGTATATATACAGTATAGTAGACTCTCTCTCTATAGTATAGTATATATACAGTATAGTATACTCTCTCTATAGTATAGTATATATACAGTATAGTAGACTCTCTCTCTATAGTATAGTATATATACAGCATAGTATACTCTCTCTCTATAGAATAGTATATATACATTATAGTAGACTCTCTCTCTATAGTATAGTATATATACAGTATAGTAGACTCTCTCTATAGTATAGTATATATACAGCATAGTATACTCTCTCTATAGTATAGTATATATACAGTATAGTAGACTCTCTCTCTATAGTATAGTATATATACAGTATAGTATACTCTCTATAGTATAGTGTATATACAGTATAGTAGACTCTCTCTCTATAGTATAGTATATATACAGCATAGTAGACTCTCTCTCTATAGTATATTATATATACAGTATAGTAGACTCTCTCTATATAATATAGTATATATACAGCATAGTATACTCTCTCTATATAGTATAGTATATATACAGTATAGTAGACTCTCTCTATATAGTATAGTATATACATACAGTATAGTAGACTCTCTCTATAGTATAGTATATTTACAGTATAGTAGACTCTCTCTATAGTATAGTATATATACAGTATAGTAGACTCTCTCTCTATAGTATAGTATATATACAGTATAGTATACTCTCTATAGTATAGTGTATATACAGTATAGTATACTCTCTCTATATAGTATAGTGTATATACAGCATAGTAGACTCTCTCTCTATAGTATAGTATATATACAGTATAGTAGACTCTCTCTATATAGTATAGTATATACATGCAGTATAGTAGACTCTCTCTATAGTATAGTATATATACAGTATAGTAGACTCTCTCTCTATAGTATAGTATATATACAGTATAGTATACTCTCTATAGTATAGTGTATATACAGTATAGTAGACTCTCTCTCTATAGTATAGTATATATACAGCATAGTAGACTCTCTATTACAGTCAATGTATCCCACAAAGTCCCACTTGGCTGGACAAAGCAGACTGAATGGAAATCAGGTACATATATGAATACAGGCAGACACACAGCCTTACATGTCATATCACTGAGTCTCAGTTTAAATCACGGTTTAAACATAACAAGTCATTGCAAGTGAAAACATTTCTCAATTAGGTTTTAGGTTTTATTTATTCACACCAAAGAAAAGAAGTGAAAGACAAAACACTGCAGATAAATAAACAGGTAAAAACGGTGTTCAGGTGAGGATGGGAAGCTCAAAAGGGCTGATATGAAAATAAACAGGTAAAAACGGTGTTCAGGTGAGGATGGAAGCTCAAAAGGGCTGATATGAAAATAAACAGGTAAAAACGGTGTTCAGGTGAGGATGGAAGAAAAAACATGTTTGATTATGTATGTGTGTGAGAGAGAATCAGGCTACATGGAGGGGATTATTGGGTAGTTTGGTTCATCATGCTGACCCCCAGTCTTCATGGAGGGGATTATTGGGTAGTTTGGTTCATCAGGCTGACCCCCAGTCTTCATGGAGGGGATTATTGGGTAGTTTGGTTCATCAGGCTGACCCCCAGTCTTCATGGAGGGGATTATTGGGTAGTTTGGTTTATCAGGCTGACCCCCAGTCTTCATGGAGGGGATTATTGGGTAGTTTGGTTCATCAGGCTGACCCCCAGTCTTCATGGAGGGGATTATTGGGTAGTTTGGTTCATCAGGCTGACCCCCAGTCTTCATGGAGGGGATTATTGGGTAGTTTGGTTCATCAGGCTGACCCCCAGTCTTCAAGGAGGGGATTATTGGGTAGTTTGGTTCATCAGGCTGACCCCCAGTCTTCATGGAGGGGATTATTGGGTAGTTTGGTTCATCAGGCTGACCCCCAGTCTTCATGGAGGGGATTATTGGGTAGTTTGGTTCATCAGGCTGACCCCCAGTCTTCATGGAGCGGATTATTGGGTAGTTTGGTTCATCAGGCTGACCCCCAGTCTTCATGGAGGGGATTATTGGGTAGTTTGGTTCATCAGGCTGACCCCCAGTCTTCATGGAGGGGATTATTGGGTAGTTTGGTTCATCAGGCTGACCCCTAGTCTTCATGGAGGGGATTATTGGGTAGTTTGGTTCATCAGGCTGACCCCCAGTCTTCATGGAGGGGATTATTGGGTAGTTTGGTTCATCAGGCTGACCCCCAGTCTTCATGGAGCGGATTATTGGGTAGTTTGGTTCATCAGGCTGACCCCCAGTCTTCATGGAGGGGATTATTGGGTAGTTTGGTTCATCAGGCTGACCCCCAGTCTTCATGGAGGGGATTATTGGGTAGTTTGGTTCATCAGGCTGACCCCCAGTCTTCATGGAGGGGATTATTGGGTAGTTTGGTTCATCAGGCTGACCCCCAGTCTTCATGGAGGGGATTATTGGGTAGTTTGGTTCATCAGGCTGACCCCCAGTCTTCATGGAGGGGATTATTGGGTAGTTTTGTTCATCAGGCTGACTCCCAGTCTTCGCTGGAAGATATTGAGGGTTGATGATGTTTTGACGATGTGAAGGTAAGAATTCCAGAGTATGGTACCTCTGTATCTGATAGAGAATTGACTAGGTGAGATGTGGCAGTGGGGAGGGTGAAGGTTATCACAGTTATATAGATGGATTTCAGAATGAACCTGGAATAATCCATTGAAGGGTTTAGGTAAACTGTCTGGTAGGTGAGAGTATTTGTAGATGAAAGTGCGTAATTTCTGTACATTAATGTCGTAAATAGACAAGATATTGAGTTTCTTAAACAAAGGTGCAGATGGAGCCTGGTAATTAGAGGAGGTGGCTAGTGGTGCACATTTCTATTGTATGATGAGTAATTTGTGTAGGTAGGAGGCATATGGACTGGCCCAGACAATATTACAGTAAATGAGATATGGGTAAATTAAGCTATAGTATAGAGTTAGGAAGCAAGCCTGAAGAACCAAACCACTAATCTTTCTGATTGCATCACTTTGCTACAGACAAATTGAATACGATCTTTCCAGGATAACTTTTCATCAATTAGAACTCAGAGGAATCTAGTGGATGTGACGTGTTCCATTTCATTCCCACCAATTGAGATTCTGGCTCTTTTTTGAATTTTTGAATTTTTAAACTATATTTCTTATTCTTCTAGTGAATACAATAAAGTTGGATTTTTTAACATTTAAAGATAATTTGTTTTATCTGGTCCTGTTTGGCGCCCCCTCTGGCTTGTGTGGTGGAGGAGATCTTCGTGGGCTATACTCAGCCTTGTCTCAGAGTAGTAAATTGGTGGTCTGTTTACAGGGATTATTTTTAAAGTTCGATCAGAAACAGTTTTGTTATTATTACTGTGATGGTGTTCCAAATGACACCCTATACCCTTTATAGTGTGTTACTTTTGACCTGGACCCTTAGAGATGCGTTCACAGGGTGATTCATGTGACAAACAGAACACTAAATGATGAGGTGTTGTCCAGTGTTGTTAAATAACAGTAGTTAGAGTAGAGGCTATACTCAGCCTTGTCTCAGGGTAGTAAGTTGGTGGTCTGTTGATATCCCTCTAGTGGTGTGGGGGCTGGGCTTTGGCAAAGGGGGTGGGGTTATATCCTACAGTATAGTATACTCTCTATATAGTATAGTATATATACAGTATAGTATACTCTCTCTATAGTATAGTAAATATACAGTATAGTAGACTATCTCTCTATAGTATAGTATGTATACAGTATAGTATACTCTCTCTATAGTATAGTATATATACAGTATAGTAGACTATCTCTCTATAGTATAGTTTATATACAGTATAGTATACTCTATCTATAGTATAGTATATTTGCAGTATATTAGACTCTCTTTCTATAGTATAGTATATATACAGTATATTAGACTCTCTCTCTATAGTATAGTATATATACAGTATAGTATACTCTCTCTCTATATTATAGTATATATACAGTATAGTAGACTTTCTCTCTATAGTATAGTATATATACAGTATAGTATATTCTCTCTATAGTATAGTATATATACAGTATAGTAGACTCTCTCTCTATAGTATAGTATATATACACTATAGTAGATTCTCTCTCTATAGTATAGTATAAATACTGTATAGTAGACTCTCTCTCTATAGTATAGTATATATACACTATAGTAGACTCTCTCTATATATAGTATAGTATATATACAGTATTGTATACTGTCTCTATATAGTATAGTATATATACAGTATAGTATACACCCTCTCTATAGTATAGTATATATACAGTATAGTATACTCTCTCTATATAGTATAGTATATATACAGTATAGTATACTCTCTCTCTATAATATAGTATATATACAGTATAGTATACTCTCTCTATATAGTATAGTATATATACAGTATAGTATACTCTCTCTATATAGTATAGTATATAAACAGTATAGTAGACTATCTCTATAGTATAGTATATATTCAGTATAGTAGACTCTCTCTATATAGTATAGTATATATACAGTCTAGTATACTCTCTATATATAGTATAGTATATATACAGTATAGTAGACTCTCTCTATATAGTATAGTATATACATACAGTATAGTAGACTCTCTCTATAGTATAGTATATATACAGTATAGTAGACTCTCTCTATAGTATAGTATATATACAGTATAGTAGACTCTCTCTATATAGTATAGTATATATACAGTATAGTAGACTCTCTCTATATAGTATAGTATATATACAGTATAGTACTCTCTCTATAGTATAGTATATATACAGTATAGTATACTCTCTCTATATAGTATAGTATATATACAGTATAGTAGACTCTCTCTATATATAGTATAGTATATATACAGTATAGTAGACTCTCTCTATAGTATAGTATATATATAGTATAGTAGACTCTCTCTATATAGTATAGTATATACATACAGTATAGTATACTCTCTCTATAGTATAGTATATATACAGTATAGTAGACTCTCTCTATAGTATAGTATATATACAGTATAGTAGACTCTCTCTATATAGTATAGTATATATACAGTATAGTATACTCTCTCTATATAGTATAGTGTATATATACAGTATAGTAGACTCTCTCTCTATATAGTATAGTATATATACAGTATAGTAGACTCTCTCTATAGTATAGTATATGTACAGTATAGTACTCTCTCTATAGTATAGTATATATACAGTATAGTAGACTATCTCTATAGTATAGTATATATACAGTATAGTCTACTCACTCTATATAGTATAGTATATATACAGTATAGTAGACTTTCTCTCTATAGTATAGTATATATACAGTATAGTATATTCTCTCTATAGTATAGTATATATACAGTATAGTAGACTCTCTCTATAGTATAGTATATGTACAGTATAGTACTCTCTCTATAGTATAGTATATATACCGTATAGTAGACTATCTCTATAGTATAGTATATATACAGTATAGTAGACTCTCTCTCTATAGTATAGTATATATTCAGTATAGTAGACTCTCTCTATATAGTATAGTATATATACAGTCTAGTATACTCTCTATATATAGTATAGTATATATACAGTATAGTAGACTCTCTCTATATAGTATAGTATATACATACAGTATAGTAGACTCTCTCTCTATATAGTATAGTATATATACAGTATAGTAGACTCTCTCTATAGTATAGTATATATATAGTATAGTAGACTCTCTCTATAGTATAGTATATATACAGAATATTAGACTCTCTCTCTATATAGTATAGTATATATACAGTATAGTAGACTCTCTCTCTATAGTATAGTATATATACAGTATAGTAAACTCGCTCTCTATATAGTATAGTATATATACAGTATAGTAGACTCTCTCTCTATAGTATAGTATATATACAGTATAGTAGACTCTCTCTATAGTATAGTATATGTACAGTATAGTACTCTCTCTATAGTATAGTATATATACAGTATAGTAGACTATCTCTATAGTATAGTATATATACAGTATAGTAGACTCTCTCTCTATAGTATAGTATATATTCAGTATAGTAGACTCTCTCTCTATAGTATAGTATATACATACAGTATAGTAGACTATCTCTATAGTATAGTATATATACAGTATAGTAGACTCTCTCTCTATAGTATAGTATATACATACAGTATAGTAGACTCTCTCTATAGTATAGTATATATACAGTATAGTAGACTCTCTCTATAGTATAGTATATGTACAGTATAGTACTCTCTCTATAGTATAGTATATATACAGTATAGTAGACTATCTCTATAGTATAGTATATATACAGTATAGTAGACTCTCTCTCTATAGTATAGTATATATTCAGTATAGTAGACTCTCTCTATATAGTATAGTATATATACAGTCTAGTATACTCTCTATATATAGTATAGTATATATACAGTATAGTAGACTCTCTCTATATAGTATAGTGTATACATACAGTATAGTATACTGTCTCTATATAGTATAGTATATATACAGTATAGTATACACCCTCTCTATAGTATAGTATATATACAGTATAGTATACTCTCTCTATATAGTATAGTATATATACAGTATAGTATACTCTCTCTCTATAGTATAGTATATATACAGTATAGTAGACTCTCTCTCTATAGTATAGTATATATACAGTATAGTAGACTCTCTCTCTATAGTATAGTATATATATACAGTATAGTATAATATCTCTATAGTATAGTATATATACAGTATAGTAGACTCTCTCTCTATAGTATAGTATATATACAGTATAGTAGACTCTATCTATAGTATAGTATACATACAGTATAGTATACTCTCTATAGTATAGTGTATATACAGTATAGTAGACTCTCTCTCTATAGTATAATATATATACAGTATAGTAGACTCTCTCTATAGTATAGTATATATACAGTATAGTATACTCTCTCTATAGTATAGTATATATACAGTATAGTAGACTCTCTCAATATAGTATATATACAGTATAGTAGACTCTCTCTCTATAGTATAGTATATATACAGTATAGTAGACTCTCTCTCTATAGTATAGTATATATACAGTATAGTAGACTCTCTCTATATAGTATAGTATATATACAGCATAGTATACTCTCTCTCAATAGTATAGTATATATACAGTATAGTAGACTCTCTCTATATAGTATAGTATATACATACAGTATAGTAGACTCTCTCTATAGTATAGTATATATACAGTATAGTAGACTCTCTCTATAGTAAAGTATATATACAGTATAGTAGACTCTCTCTCTATAGTATAGTATATATACAGTATAGTATAGTCTCTATAGTATAGTGTATATACAGTATAGTAGACTCTCTCTCTATAGTATAGTATATATACAGCATAGTAGACTCTCTCTATAGTATAGTATATATACAGTATAGTAGACTCTCTCTATATAGTATAGTATATACATACAGTATAGTAGACTCTCTCTATAGTATAGTGTATATATACAGTATAGTAGACTATCTCTATAGTATAATATATATACAGTATAGTAGACTCTCTCTCTATAGTATAGTATAAATACAGTATAGTATACTCTCTATAGTATAGTGTATATACAGTATAGTAGACTCTCTCTCTATAGTATAGTATATATACAGCATAGTAGACTCTCTCTCTATAGTATAGTATATATACAGTATAGTAGACTCTCTCTATAGAATAGTATATATACAGTATAGTAGACTCTCTCTATAGTATAGTATATATACAGTATAGTAGACTCTCTCTATGGTATAGTATATATACAGTATAGTAGACTCTCTCTATAGTATAGTATATATATATACAGTATAGTAGACTCTCTCTCTATAGTATAGTATATATACAGTATAGTATACTCTCTCTCTATAGTATAGTATATATACAGTATAGTAGACTATCTATATAGTATAGTATATATACAGTATAGTATACTATCTCTATAGTATAGTATATATACAGTATAGTAGACTCTCTCTCTATAGTATAGTATATATACAGTATAGTATACTCTCTCTATAGTATAGTATATATACAGTATAGTAGACTCTCTCTCTATAGTATAGTATATATACAGCATAGTATACTCTCTCTCTATAGAATAGTATATATACATTATAGTAGACTCTCTCTCTATAGTATAGTATATATACAGTATAGTATACTCTCTATAGTATAGTGTATATACAGTATAGTAGACTCTCTCTCTATAGTATAGTATATATACAGCATAGTAGACTCTCTCTCTATAGTATATTATATATACAGTATAGTAGACTCTCTCTATATAATATAGTATATATACAGCGTAGTATACTCTCTCTATATAGTATAGTATATATACAGTATAGTAGACTCTCTCTATATAGTATAGTATATACATACAGTATAGTAGACTCTCTCTATAGTATAGTATATTTACAGTATAGTAGACTCTCTCTATAGTATAGTATATATACAGTATAGTAGACTCTCTCTCTATAGTATAGTATATATACAGTATAGTATACTCTCTATAGTATAGTGTATATACAGTATAGTATACTCTCTCTCTATAGTATAGTGTATATACAGCATAGTAGACTCTCTCTCTATAGTATAGTATATATACAGTATAGTAGACTCTCTCTATATAGTATAGTATATACATGCAGTATAGTAGACTCTCTCTATAGTATAGTATATATACAGTATAGTAGACTCTCTCTCTATAGTATAGTATATATACAGTATAGTATACTCTCTATAGTATAGTGTATATACAGTATAGTAGACTCTCTCTCTATAGTATAGTATATATACAGCATAGTAGACTCTCTCTCTATAGTATAGTATATATACAGTATAGTAGACTCTCTCTATAGTATAGTATATATATACAGTATAGTAGACTCTCTCTCTATAGTATAGTATATATACAGTATAGTATACTCTCTATAGTATAGTGTATATACAGTATAGTAGACTCTCTCTCTATAGTATAGTATATATACAGCATAGTAGACTCTCTCTCTATAGTATAATATATATACAGTATAGTAGACTCTCTCTCTATAGTATAGTATAAATACAGTATAGTATACTCTCTATAGTATAGTGTATATACAGTATAGTAGACTCTCTCTCTATAGTATAGTATATATACATCATAGTAGACTCTCTCTCTATAGTATAGTATATATACAGTATAGTAGACTCTCTCTATAGAATAGTATATATACAGTATAGTAGACTCTCTCTATAGTATAGTATATATACAGTATAGTAGACTCTCTCTATAGTATAGTATATATACAGTATAGTAGACTCTCTCTATAGTATAGTATATATATATACAGTATAGTAGACTCTCTCTCTATAGTATAGTATATATACAGTATAGTATACTCTCTCTATATAGTATAGTATATATACAGTATAGTAGACTATCTATATAGTATAGTATATATACAGTATAGTATACTCTCTCTATAGTATAGTATATATACAGTATAGTAGACTCTCTCTCTATAGTATAGTATATATACAGTATAGTATACTCTCTCTATAGTATAGTATATATACAGTATAGTAGACTCTCTCTCTATAGTATAGTATATATACAGCATAGTATACTCTCTCTCTATAGAATAGTATATATACATTATAGTAGACTCTCTCTCTATAGTATAGTATATATACAGTATAGTAGACTCTCTCTATAGTATAGTATATATACAGCATAGTATACTCTCTCTATAGTATAGTATATATACAGTATAGTAGACTCTCTCTCTATAGTATAGTATATATACAGTATAGTAGACTCTCTCTCTATAGTATAGTATATATACAGTATAGTAGACTCTCTCTATAGAATAGTATATATACAGTATAGTAGACTCTCTCTATAGTATAGTATATATACAGTATAGTAGACTCTCTCTATAGTATAGTATATATACAGTATAGTAGACTCTCTCTATAGTATAGTATATATATATATACAGTATAGTAGACTCTCTCTCTATAGTATAGTATATATACAGAATAGTATACTCTCTCTCTATAGTATAGTATATATACAGTATAGTAGACTATCTATATAGTATAGTATATATACAGTATAGTATACTCTCTCTATAGTATAGTATATATACAGTATAGTAGACTCTCTCTCTATAGTATAGTATATATACAGTATAGTATACTCTCTCTATAGTATAGTATATATACAGTATAGTAGACTCTCTCTCTATAGTATAGTATATATACAGCATAGTATACTCTCTCTCTATAGAATAGTATATATACATTATAGTAGACTCTCTCTCTATAGTATAGTATATATACAGTATAGTAGACTCTCTCTATAGTATAGTATATATACAGCATAGTATACTCTCTCTATAGTATAGTATATGTACAGTATAGTAGACTCTCTCTCTATAGTATAGTATATATACAGTATAGTATACTCTCTATAGTATAGTGTATATACAGTATAGTAGACTCTCTCTCTATAGTATAGTATATATACAGCATAGTAGACTCTCTCTCTATAGTATATTATATATACAGTATAGTAGACTCTCTCTATATAATATAGTATATATACAGCATAGTATACTCTCTCTATATAGTATAGTATATATACAGTATAGTAGACTCTCTCTATATAGTATAGTATATACATACAGTATAGTAGACTCTCTCTATAGTATAGTATATTTACAGTATAGTAGACTCTCTCTATAGTATAGTATATATACAGTATAGTAGACTCTCTCTATAGTATAGTATATATACAGTATAGTATACTCTCTATAGTATAGTGTATATACAGTATAGTATACTCTCTCTCTATAGTATAGTGTATATACAGCATAGTAGACTCTATCTCTATAGTATAGTATATATACAGTATAGTAGACTCTCTCTATATAGTATAGTATATACATGCAGTATAGTAGACTCTCTCTATAGTATAGTATATATACAGTATAGTAGACTCTCTCTCTATAGTATAGTATATATACAGTATAGTATACTCTCTATAGTATAGTGTATATACAGTATAGTAGACTCTCTCTCTATAGTATAGTATATATACAGCATAGTAGACTCTCTCTCTATAGTATAGTATATATATAGTATAGTAGACTCTCTCTATAGTATAGTATATATATACAGTATAGTAGACTCTCTCTCTATAGTATAGTATATATACAGTATAGTATACTCTCTATAGTATAGTGTATATACAGTATAGTAGACTCTCTCTCTATAGTATAGTATATATACAGCATAGTAGACTCTCTCTCTATAGTATAATATATATACAGTATAGTAGACTCTCTCTCTATAGTATAGTATAAATACAGTATAGTATACTCTCTATAGTATAGTGTATATACAGTATAGTAGACTCTCTCTCTATAGTATAGTATATATACAGCATAGTAGACTCTCTCTCTCTATAGTATAGTATAAATACAGTATAGTAGACTCTCTCTATAGAATAGTATATATACAGTATAGTAGACTCTCTCTATAGTATAGTATATATACAGTATAGTAGACTCTCTCTATAGTATAGTATATATACAGTATAGTAGACTCTCTCTGTAGTATAGTATATATATATATACAGTATAGTAGACTCTCTCTCTATAGTATAGTATATATACAGTATAGTATACTCTCTCTATATAGTATAGTATATATACAGTATAGTAGACTATCTATATAGTATAGTATATATACAGTATAGTATACTCTCTCTATAGTATAGTATATATACAGTATAGTAGACTCTCTCTCTATAGTATAGTATATATACAGTATAGTATACTCTCTCTATAGTATAGTATATATACAGTATAGTAGACTCTCTCTCTATAGTATAGTATATATACAGCATAGTATACTCTCTCTCTATAGAATAGTATATATACATTATAGTAGACTCTCTCTCTATAGTATAGTATATATACAGTATAGTAGACTCTCTCTATAGTATAGTATATATACAGCATAGTATACTCTCTCTATAGTATAGTATATATACAGTATAGTAGACTCTCTCTCTATAGTATAGTATATATACAGTATAGTATACTCTCTATAGTATAGTGTATATACAGTATAGTAGACTCTCTCTCTATAGTATAGTATATATACAGCATAGTAGACTCTCTCTCTATAGTATATTATATATACAGTATAGTAGACTCTCTCTATATAATATAGTATATATACAGCATAGTATACTCTCTCTATATAGTATAGTATATATACAGTATAGTAGACTCTCTCTATATAGTATAGTATATACATACAGTATAGTAGACTCTCTCTATAGTATAGTATATTTACAGTATAGTAGACTCTCTCTATAGTATAGTATATATACAGTATAGTAGACTCTCTCTCTATAGTATAGTATATATACAGTATAGTATACTCTCTATAGTATAGTGTATATACAGTATAGTATACTCTCTCTATATAGTATAGTGTATATACAGCATAGTAGACTCTCTCTCTATAGTATAGTATATATACAGTATAGTAGACTCTCTCTATATAGTATAGTATATACATGCAGTATAGTAGACTCTCTCTATAGTATAGTATATATACAGTATAGTAGACTCTCTCTCTATAGTATAGTATATATACAGTATAGTATACTCTCTATAGTATAGTGTATATACAGTATAGTAGACTCTCTCTCTATAGTATAGTATATATACAGCATAGTAGACTCTCTCTCTATAGTATAGTATATATACAGTATAGTAGACTCTCTCTATAGTATAGTATATATATACAGTATATTAGACTCTCTCTCAATAGTATAGTATATATAGAGTATAGTATACTCTCTCTATATAGTATAGTATATATACAGCATAGTATACTCTCTCTCTATAGTATAGTATATATACAGCATAGTATACTCTCTCTCTATTATAGTATATATACAGTATAGTAGACTCTCTCTATAGTATAGTATAGTATAGTATATATACAGTATAGTATACTCTCTCTATAGTATAGTATATATATATAGTATAGTAGACTATCTCTCTCTATAGAATATTATATATACAGTATAGTAGACTCTCTCTCTATAGTATAGTTTATATACAGTATAGTAGACTCTCTCTCTATAGTATAGTATATATACAGTATAGTAGACTCTCTCTATAGTATAGTATATATACAGTATAGTATAATCTCTCTATAGTATAGTATATATACAGTATAGTAGACTCTCTCTATAGTATAGTATATATACAGTATAGTAGACTCTCTCTCTATAGTATAGTATATATATAGCATAGTATACTCTCTCTCTGTAGTATAGTATATATACAGTATATTAGACTCTCTCTCTATAGTATAGTATATATACAGTATAGTATACTCTCTATATATAGTATAGTATATATACAGTATAGTAGACCCTCTCTCTATAGTATAGTATATATACAGTATAGTACTCTCTCTCTATAGTAAAGTATATATACAGTATAGTACTCTCTCTCTATAGTATAGTACATATACAGTATAGTATTCTCTCTCTCTATAGTATAGTATATATACAGTATAGTATACTCTCTCTCTCTATAGTATAGTATATATACAGTATAGTAGACTCTCTCTCTATAGTATAGTATATATACAGTATAGTAGACTATCTCTATAGTATAGTATATATACAGTATAGTAGACTCTCTCTATAGTATAGTATACATACAGTATAGTAGACTCTCTCTCTATAGTATAGTATATATACAGTATAGTAGACTATCTCTCTATAGTATAGTATATATACAGCATAGTATACTCTCTCTCTATAGAATAGTATATATACAGTATAGTAGACTCTCTCACTATAGTATAGTATATATACAGTATAGTAGACTATCTCTATAGTATAGTATATATACAGTATAGTATACTCTCTCCATATAGTATAGTATATATACAACATAGTATACTCTCTCTCTATAGTATAGTATATATACAGCATAGTATATTCTCTCTCTATAGTATAGTATACATACAGTATAGTAGACTCTCTCTATATTATAGTATAGTATAGTATATATACAGTATAGTAGACTCTCTCTCTATAGTATAGAATATATACAGTATAGTTGACTCTCTATCTATAGTATAGTATATATACAGCATAGTATACTCTCTCTCTATTATAGTATATATACAGTATAGTAGACTCTCTCTATAGTATAGTATAGTATATATACAGTATAGTATACTCTCTCTATAGTATAGTATATATATATATATATATATATATAGTATAGTAGACTCTCTCTCTATATAGAATAGTATATATACAGTATAGTAGACTCTCTCTCTATAGTATAGTTTATATACAGTATAGTAGACTCTCTCTCTATAGTATAGTATATATACAGTATAGTAGACTCTCTCTATAGTATAGTATATATACAGTATAGTATAATCTCTCTATAGTATAGTATATATACAGTATAGTATATATCTCTATAGTATAGTACATATACAGTATAGTATTCTCTCTCTCTATAGTATAGTATATATACAGTATAGTAGACTCTCTCTATATAGTATAGTATATATACAGTATAGTAGACCCTCTCTCTATAGTCTAGTATATATACAGTATAGTACTCTCTCTCTATAGTAAAGTATATATACAGTATAGTACTCTCTCTCTATAGTATAGTACATATACAGTATAGTATTCTCTCTCTCTATAGTATAGTATATATACAGTATAGTATACTCTCTCTCTCTATAGTATAGTATATATACAGTATAGTAGACTCTCTCTCTATAGTATAGTATATATACAGTATAGTAGACTCTCTCTCTATAGTATATTATATATACAGTATAGTAGACTCTCTCTATAGTATAGTATATATACAGTATAGTAGACTCTCTCTCTCTATAGTATAGTATATATACAGTATAGTATACTTTCTCTCTATAGTATAGTAGACTCTCTCTCTATAGTATAGTATATATACAGTATAGTAGAATCTCTCTATAGTATAGTATATATACAGTATAGTAGACTCTCTCTCTATAGTATAGTATATATACAGTATAGTAGACTCTCTCTCTATAGTATAGTATATATACAGCATAGTATACTCTCTCTCTATAGAATAGTATATATACAGTATAGTAGACTCTCTCACTATAGTATAGTATATATACAGTATAGTAGACTATCTCTATAGTATAGTATATATACAGTATAGTATACTCTCTCTATATAGTATAGTATATATACAGTATAGTAGACTATCTCTCTATAGTATAGTATATATACAGCATAGTATACTCTCTCTCTATAGAATAGTATATATACAGTATAGTAGACTCTCTCACTATAGTATAGTATATATACAGTATAGTAGACTATCTCTATAGTATAGTATATATACAGTATAGTATACTCTCTCTATATAGTATAGTATATATACAGCATAGTATACTCTCTCTCTATAGTATAGTATATATACAGCATAGTATACTCTCTCTCTATAGTATAGTATATATACAGTATAGTAGACTCTCTCTATATTATAGTATAGTATAGTATATATACAGTATAGTAGACTCTCTCTCTATAGTATAGAATATATACAGTATAGTTGACTCTCTATCTATAGTATAGTATATATACAGCATAGTATACTCTCTCTCTATTATAGTATATATACAGTATAGTAGACTCTCTCTATAGTATAGTATAGTATATATACAGTACAGTATACTCTCTCTATAGTATAGTATATATATATAGTATAGTAGACTCTCTCTCTCTCTATAGAATAGTATATATACAGTATATTAGACTCTCTCTCTATAGTATAGTTTATATACAGTATAGTATACTCTCTCTATATAGTATAGTATATATACAGTATAGTAGACTCTCTCTATAGTATAGTATATATACAGTATAGTATAATCTCTCTATAGTATAGTATATATACAGTATAGTATATATCTCTATAGTATAGTACATATACAGTATAGTATTCTCTCTCTCTATAGTATAGTATATATACAGTATAGTAGACTCTCTCTATATAGTATAGTATATATACAGTATAGTAGACCCTCTCTATATAGTATAGTATATATACAGTATAGTACTCTCTCTCTATAGTAAAGTATATATACAGTATAGTACTCTCTCTCTATAGTATAGTACATATACAGTATAGTATTCTCTCTCTCTATAGTATAGTATATATACAGTATAGTAGACTCTCTCTCTATAGTATATTATATATACAGTATAGTAGACTCTCTCTATAGTATAGTATATATACAGTATAGTAGACTATCTCTCTCTATAGTATAGTATATATACAGTATAGTATACTTTCTCTCTATAGTATAGTATATATACAGTATAGTAGACTCTCTCTCTATAGTATAGTATATATACAGTATAGTAGAATCTCTCTATAGTATAGTATATATACAGTATAGTAGACTCTCTCTCTATAGTATAGTATATATACAGTATAGTATACTCTCTCTATATAGTATAGTATATATACAGCATAGTATACTCTCTCTCTATAGTATAGTATATATACAGCATAGTATACTCTCTCTCTATAGTATAGTATATATACAGTATAGTAGACTCTCTCTATATTATAGTATAGTATAGTATATATACAGTATAGTAGACTCTCTCTCTATAGTATAGAATATATACAGTATAGTTGACTCTCTATCTATAGTATAGTATATATACAGCATAGTATACTCTCTCTCTATTATAGTATATATACAGTATAGTAGACTCTCTCTATAGTATAGTATAGTATATATACAGTACAGTATACTCTCTCTATAGTATAGTATATATATATAGTATAGTAGACTCTCTCTCTCTCTATAGAATAGTATATATACAGTATATTAGACTCTCTCTCTATAGTATAGTTTATATACAGTATAGTATACTCTCTCTATATAGTATAGTATATATACAGTATAGTAGACTCTCTCTATAGTATAGTATATATACAGTATAGTATAATCTCTCTATAGTATAGTATATATACAGTATAGTATATATCTCTATAGTATAGTACATATACAGTATAGTATTCTCTCTCTCTATAGTATAGTATATATACAGTATAGTAGACTCTCTCTATATAGTATAGTATATATACAGTATAGTAGACCCTCTCTCTATAGTATAGTATATATACAGTATAGTACTCTCTCTCTATAGTAAAGTATATATACAGTATAGTACTCTCTCTATAGTATAGTACATATACAGTATAGTATTCTCTCTCTCTATAGTATAGTATATATACAGTATAGTAGACTCTCTCTCTATAGTATATTATATATACAGTATAGTAGACTCTCTCTATAGTATAGTATATATACAGTATAGTAGACTATCTCTCTCTATAGTATAGTATATATACAGTATAGTATACTTTCTCTCTATAGTATAGTATATATACAGTATAGTAGACTCTCTCTCTATAGTATAGTATATATACAGTATAGTAGAATCTCTCTATAGTATAGTATATATACAGTATAGTAGACTCTCTCTCTATAGTATAGTATATATACAGTATAGTAGACTCTCTCTCTATAGTATAGTATATATACAGCATAGTATACTCTCTCTCTATAGAATAGTATATATACAGTATAGTAGACTCTCTCACTATAGTATAGTATATATACAGTATAGTAGACTATCTCTATAGTATAGTATATATACAGTATAGTATACTCTCTCTATATAGTATAGTATATATACAGTATAGTAGACTATCTCTCTATAGTATAGTATATATACAGCATAGTATACTCTCTCTCTATAGAATAGTATATATACAGTATAGTAGACTCTCTCACTATAGTATAGTATATATACAGTATAGTAGACTATCTCTATAGTATAGTATATATACAGTATAGTATACTCTCTCTATATAGTATAGTATATATACAGCATAGTATACTCTCTCTCTATAGTATAGTATATATAGAGCATAGTATACTCTCTCTCTATAGTATAGTATATATACAGTATAGTAGACTCTCTCTCTATAGTATAGTATATATACAGTATAGTAGAATCTCTCTATAGTATAGTATATATACAGTATAGTAGACTCTCTCTCTATAGTATAGTATATATACAGTATAGTAGACTCTCTCTCTATAGTATAGTATATATACAGCATAGTATACTCTCTCTCTATAGAATAGTATATATACAGTATAGTAGACTCTCTCACTATAGTATAGTATATATACAGTATAGTAGACTATCTCTATAGTATAGTATATATACAGTATAGTAGACTCTCTCTCTATAGTATAGTATATATACAGCATAGTATACTCTCTCTCTATAGAATAGTATATATACAGTATAGTAGACTCTCTCTCTATAGTATAGTATATATACAGCATAGTATACTCTCTCTCTATAGAATAGTATATATACAGTATAGTAGACTCTCTCACTATAGTATAGTATATATACAGTATAGTAGACTCTCTCTCTATAGTATAGTATATATACAGTATAGTAGACTCTCTCTCTATAGTATAGTATATATACAGCATAGTATACTCTCTCTCTATAGAATAGTATATATACAGTATAGTAGACTCTCTCACTATAGTATAGTATATATACAGTATAGTAGACTATCTCTATAGTATAGTATATATACAGTATAGTATACTCTCTCTATATAGTATAGTATATATACAGTATAGTAGACTATCTCTCTATAGTATAGTATATATACAGCATAGTATACTCTCTCTCTATAGAATAGTATATATACAGTATAGTAGACTCTCTCACTATAGTATAGTATATATACAGTATAGTAGACTATCTCTATAGTATAGTATATATACAGTATAGTATACTCTCTCTATATAGTATAGTATATATACAGCATAGTATACTCTCTCTCTATAGTATAGTATATATAGAGCATAGTATACTCTCTCTCTATAGTATAGTATATATACAGTATAGTAGACTCTCTCTCTATAGTATAGTATATATACAGTATAGTAGAATCTCTCTATAGTATAGTATATATACAGTATAGTAGACTCTCTCTCTATAGTATAGTATATATACAGTATAGTAGACTCTCTCTCTATAGTATAGTATATATACAGCATAGTATACTCTCTCTCTATAGAATAGTATATATACAGTATAGTAGACTCTCTCACTATAGTATAGTATATATACAGTATAGTAGACTATCTCTATAGTATAGTATATATACAGTATAGTATACTCTCTCTATATAGTATAGTATATATACAGTATAGTAGACTATCTCTCTATAGTATAGTATATATACAGCATAGTATACTCTCTCTCTATAGAATAGTATATATACAGTATAGTAGACTCTCTCACTATAGTATAGTATATATACAGTATAGTAGACTATCTCTATAGTATAGTATATATACAGTATAGTATACTCTCTCTATATAGTATAGTATATATACAGCATAGTATACTCTCTCTCTATAGTATAGTATATATAGAGCATAGTATACTCTCTCTCTATAGTATAGTATATATACAGTATAGTAGACTCTCTCTATATTATAGTATAGTATAGTATATATACAGTATAGTAGACTCTCTCTCTATAGTATAGAATATATACAGTATAGTTGACTCTCTATCTATAGTATAGTATATATACAGCATAGTATACTCTCTCTCTATTATAGTATATATACAGTATAGTAGACTCTCTCTATAGTATAGTATAGTATATATACAGTACAGTATACTCTCTCTATAGTATAGTATATATATATAGTATAGTAGACTCTCTCTCTCTATAGAATAGTATATATACAGTATAGTAGACTCTCTCTCTATAGTATAGTTTATATACAGTATAGTATACTCTCTCTATATAGTATAGTATATATACAGTATAGTAGACTCTCTCTATAGTATAGTATATATACAGTATAGTATAATCTCTCTATAGTATAGTATATATACAGTATAGTATATATCTCTATAGTATAGTACATATACAGTATAGTATTCTCTCTCTCTATAGTATAGTATATATACAGTATAGTAGACTCTCTCTATATAGTATAGTATATATACAGTATAGTAGACCCTCTCTCTATAGTATAGTATATATACAGTATAGTACTCTCTCTCTATAGTAAAGTATATATACAGTATAGTACTCTCTCTCTATAGTATAGTACATATACAGTATAGTATTCTCTCTCTCTATAGTATAGTATATATACAGTATAGTATACTTTCTCTCTATAGTATAGTATATATACAGTATAGTAGACTCTCTCTCTATAGTATAGTATATATACAGTATAGTAGAATCTCTCTATAGTATAGTATATATACAGTATAGTAGACTCTCTCTCTATAGTATAGTATATATACAGTATAGTAGACTCTCTCTCTATAGTATAGTATATATACAGCATAGTATACTCTCTCTCTATAGAATAGTATATATACAGTATAGTAGACTCTCTCACTATAGTATAGTATATATACAGTATAGTAGACTATCTCTATAGTATAGTATATATACAGTATAGTATACTCTCTCTATATAGTATAGTATATATACAGTATAGTAGACTATCTCTCTATAGTATAGTATATATACAGCATAGTATACTCTCTCTCTATAGAATAGTATATATACAGTATAGTAGACTCTCTCTATATTATAGTATAGTATAGTATATATACAGTATAGTACACTCTCTCTCTATAGTATAGAATATATACAGTATAGTTGACTCTCTATCTATAGTATAGTATATATACAGCATAGTATACTCTCTCTCTATTATAGTATATATACAGTATAGTAGACTCTCTCTATAGTATAGTATAGTATATATACAGTACAGTATACTCTCTCTATAGTATAGTATATATATATAGTATAGTAGACTCTCTCTCTCTCTATAGAATAGTATATATACAGTATATTAGACTCTCTCTCTATAGTATAGTTTATATACAGTATAGTATACTCTCTCTATATAGTATAGTATATATACAGTATAGTAGACTCTCTCTATAGTATAGTATATATACAGTATAGTATAATCTCTCTATAGTATAGTACATATACAGTATAGTATTCTCTCTCTCTATAGTATAGTATATATACAGTATAGTAGACTCTCTCTATATAGTATAGTATATATACAGTATAGTAGACCCTCTCTCTATAGTATAGTATATATACAGTATAGTACTCTCTCTCTATAGTAAAGTATATATACAGTATAGTACTCTCTCTCTATAGTATAGTACATATACAGTATAGTATTCTCTCTCTCTATAGTATAGTATATATACAGTATAGTAGACTCTCTCTCTATAGTATATTATATATACAGTATAGTAGACTCTCTCTATAGTATAGTATATATACAGTATAGTAGACTCTCTCTCTCTATAGTATAGTATATATACAGTATAGTATACTTTCTCTCTATAGTATAGTATATATACAGTATAGTAGACTCTCTCTCTATAGTATAGTATATATACAGTATAGTAGAATCTCTCTATAGTATAGTATATATACAGTATAGTAGACTCTCTCTCTATAGTATAGTATATATACAGTATAGTAGACTCTCTCTCTATAGTATAGTATATATACAGCATAGTATACTCTCTCTCTATAGAATAGTATATATACAGTATAGTAGACTCTCTCACTATAGTATAGTATATATACAGTATAGTAGACTATCTCTATAGTATAGTATATATACAGTATAGTATACTCTCTCTATATAGTATAGTATATATACAGTATAGTAGACTATCTCTCTATAGTATAGTATATATACAGCATAGTATACTCTCTCTCTATAGAATAGTATATATACAGTATAGTAGACTCTCTCACTATAGTATAGTATATATACAGTATAGTAGACTATCTCTATAGTATAGTATATATACAGTATAGTAGACTCTCTCTATAGTATAGTATAGTATATATACAGTACAGTATACTCTCTCTATAGTATAGTATATATATATAGTATAGTAGACTCTCTCTCTCTCTATAGAATAGTATATATACAGTATAGTAGACTCTCTCTCTATAGTATAGTTTATATACAGTATAGTATACTCTCTCTATATAGTATAGTATATATACAGTATAGTATAATCTCTCTATAGTATAGTATATATACAGTATAGTATATATCTCTATAGTATAGTACATATACATTATAGTATTCTCTCTCTCTATAGTATAGTATATATACAGTATAGTAGACTCTCTCTATATAGTATAGTATATATACAGTATAGTAGACCCTCTCTCTATAGTATAGTATATATACAGTATAGTACTCTCTCTCTATAGTAAAGTATATATACAGTATAGTACTCTCTCTATAGTATAGTACATATACAGTATAGTATTCTCTCTCTCTATAGTATAGTATATATACAGTATAGTAGACTCTCTCTCTATAGTATAGTATATATACAGTATAGTAGAATCTCTCTATAGTATAGTATATATACAGCATAGTATACTCTCTCTCTATAGTATAGTATATATACAGTATAGTAGACTCTCTCTATATTATAGTATAGTATAGTATATATACAGTATAGTAGACTCTCTCTCTATAGTATAGAATATATACAGTATAGTTGACTCTCTATCTATAGTATAGTATATATACAGCATAGTATACTCTCTCTCTATTATAGTATATATACAGTATAGTAGACTCTCTCTATAGTATAGTATAGTATATATACAGTACAGTATACTCTCTCTATAGTATAGTATATATATATATAGTATAGTAGACTCTCTCTCTCTCTATAGAATAGTATATATACAGTATAGTAGACTCTCTCTCTATAGTATAGTTTATATACAGTATAGTATACTCTCTCTATATAGTATAGTATATATACAGTATAGTAGACTCTCTCTATAGTATAGTATATATACAGTATAGTATAATCTCTCTATAGTATAGTATATATACAGTATAGTATATATCTCTATAGTATAGTACATATACAGTATAGTATTCTCTCTCTCTATAGTATAGTATATATACAGTATAGTAGACTCTCTCTATATAGTATAGTATATATACAGTATAGTAGACCCTCTCTCTATAGTATAGTATATATACAGTATAGTACTCTCTCTCTATAGTAAAGTATATATACAGTATAGTAATCTCTCTCTATAGTATAGTACATATACAGTATAGTATTCTCTCTCTCTATAGTATAGTATATATACAGTATAGTATACTCTCTCTCTCTATAGTATAGTATATATACAGTATAGTAGACTCTCTCTCTATAGTATAGTATATATACAGTATAGTTGACTCTCTCTCTATAGTATAGTATATATACAGTATAGTAGACTCTCTCTATAGTATAGTATATATACAGTATAGTAGACTCTCTCTCTATAGTATAGTATATATACAGCATAGTATACTCTCTCTCTATAGTATAGTATATATACAGTATATTAGACTCTCTCTCTATAGTATAGTATATATACAGTATAGTATACTCTCTATATAGTATAGTATACACTACCGGTCAAAAGTTTGGACACACCTACTAATTCCAGGGTTTTTCTTAATTTTGTCTATTTTTTCCATTGTAGAATAATAGTGAAGACATTAAAAATATGAAATAACACATATGGAATCATGTAGTAACCAAAGAAGTGTGAAACAAATCAAAATCTATTTTATATTTGAGATTCTTCAAATAGCCACCCTTTGCCTTGATGACAGCTACCCCAACCCCCTCTCTTACACTGCTAATACTCTGTTAATTATTTATGCATAGTCACTTTAACTCTACCCACATGTACATATTACTTCAACTATCTCAACTAGCCGGTGCCCCCGCACATTGACTCAGTACCGGTACCCCCCTGTATATAGCCTCCCTTCTGTTATTTTATTTTACTGCTGCTCTTTAATTATTTGCAATTTTTATTATTTTTACTTAACATGTTTTTTAGTTTTTTAAATTGTACTCTTTTTAAAAGAAAAAATGCATTGTTGGTTAAGGGCTTGTAAGTAAGCATTCCACTGTAAAGTCTACACCTGTTGTATTCGGCGCATGTGGCAAATAACATTTTATTTTATTTGACATGTGTCTGTTACTTGAAGTCTGTGAAGCATTTATTTGGGCTGCAATTTCTGAGGCTGGTAACTCTAATGAACTTATCCTCTGCAGCAGAGGTAACTCTGGGTCTTCCATTCCTGTGGCGGTCCTCATGAGAGCCAGTTTCATCATAGCGCTTAATGGTTTTTGCGACTGCACTTGAAGAAACTTTCAAAGTTCTTGAAATGTTCCGTATTGACTGACCGTCATGTCTTAAAGTAATGATGGACTGTCGTTTCTCTTTGCTTATTTGAGCTGTTCTTGCCATAATATGGACTTGGTCTTTTACCAAATAGGGCTATCTTCTGTATACCCCCTTACCTTGTCACAACACAACTGATTGGCTCAAACGCATTAAGAAGGAAAGAAATTCCACAAATTAACTTTTAAGAAGGCACACCTGTTAATTGAAAGGCATTCCAGGTGACTACCTCATGAAGCTGGTTGAGAGAATGCCAAGAGTGTGCAAAGCTGTCATCAAGGCAAAGGGTGGCTATTTGAAGAATCTCAAATATAAAATATATTTTGATTTCTTTAACACTTTTTTGGTTACTACATGATTCCGTATGTGTTATTTCATAGTTTTGATGTCTTCACTATTATTCTACAATGTAAAAAATAGTAAAAATAAAGAAAAACCCTTGAATGAGTAGGTGTGTCCAAACTTCTGACTGGTAGTGTACATGGCATGACAATGACAGTCAGAAGAGTTGGTTTAAACAGATCTGAATCAGTCAAAACTGTTCGCTGCTCTGGCACCCCAATGGTGGAACAAGCTCCCTCACGACGCCAGGACAGCGCAGTCACTGACCACCTTCCGGAGACACTTGAAACCCTACCTCTTTAAGGAATACCTGGGATAGTATAAAAGTAATCATTCTTCCCCCCACTACCCCACCCTCACAAAGAAAAAAAAAAGAAAAAAATAAATAATTGTAAAGTGGTTATCCCACTGGCTATCATAAGGTGAATGCACCAATTTGTAAGTTGCTCTGGATAAGAGCGTCTGCTAAATGACGTAAATGTAAATGTAAATGTTTATTCAGATCTGAATCAGGAAACTAAGACTTGGTTTAAACAGATCTGTATCAGGAAACTAAGAGTTGGTTTAAACAGATCTGAATCAGGAAACTAAGAGTTGGTTTAAACAGATCTGAATCAGGAAACTAAGACTTGGTTTAAACAGATCTGAATCAGGAAACTAAGAGTTGGTTTCAACAGATCTGAATCAGGAAACTAAGAGTTGGTTTAAACAGATCTGAAACAGGAAACTAAGAGTTGTTTTCAACAGATCTGAATCAGGAAACTAAGAGTTGGTTTAAACAGATCTGAATCAGGCAACTAAGAGTTGGTTTAAACAGGTCTGAATCAGGAAACTGATAGGACCACATATCAGACCTGGGTTCAAATAGTATTTGTTTTCTGTCAAACACTTTGAGCATTTGATTACATTTTGAGTGTTTGCACTTTTAGGATTATTCCATTGGTTTCATTGTGCCAGGCAAGCTCAATCAAGCCCAGCTAAGACATTTGTAAGAAAACAAATCCTATTTGAACCCAGGTCTACATTATACATACCCATGTGTGAGTAAACTACAGAGAAGAACAGACAATCCAAGGTTCCAGTGGAAAGATGTACATAGTGTTTGCTGTTGAATGTTTATTACATGTCTACATACCTTTAGTACATAGTGGGGTTGAGTTGCTTTGTTGAGCTCAGTTCATTGTTAAAGCACCTTTAGTACATAGTGGGGTTGAGTTGCTTTGTTGAGCTCAGTTCATTGTTAAAGCACCTTTAGTACATAGTGGGGTTGAGTTGCTTTGTTGAGCTCAGTTCATTGTTAAAGCACCTTTAGTACATAGTGGGGTTGAGTTGCTTTGTTGAGCTCAGTTCATTGTTAAAGCGCTTGTTGTTTTCATAATTTCTCCTCTGTGCCAAAGAGATAAAGCTGTGATATCAACGTTTAGGAAAAAAGCCAACATTTAAAAAACCTTTTAAATGTTTATTTTGCTTTACTCCTAGCTTGTCATTGTCAAGTCAAACATGACAATTCCATAAAGAGTTGTCAAGAAAGCAAGAACAGACTGGCCATCAGGCTAGTCAACTCCTTCAGACAAAGTTAATTCATAAACAACAACAGTTTTCTTGATGAAGGAAAATGGGGATATGTTTAGGATCCAACAAATTATAATTGTGTTAATGAACGAATGAGCATTACTGTAAAAAAAAAAAAAAACATATTGTAAAGTGGTTATCCCACTGGCTATAAGGTGAATGCACCAATTTGTAAGTCGCTCTGGATAAGAGCGTCTGCTAAATGACGTAAATGTAATGTAAATGTAAATGTTTTAAATCTTTGTGATACGCCAAATACAACTCCTGTATTGTCTACTAGGATTCTGAAATGAAAATGGTGCTTTGTCTCTGCCGTTCTTCTACTGTATAGCCTGGTTGTTAGTGTTGTGTTATTAAATTATTTTAACAATACTAGTTACGTGTGTCTTCTACGTGTGCCCTTTCTGTACAAATACAATTTTGCGGCAAAAAAAAACAAAAATAATGTTTAGATAAATAAAAACCCTTGAAAGACTATTTAATTCATCCACTCCAAACTGGCCTGATTGACACAGCTGCAATACTGATGTTAACCACAGGGTGGGGCTGTAATGCAGAGGAACTGTTGTGAGACAGTTGTGGTATCACAAACCGTGTGTGTGACATTCCACTCTAGACTTGACATTGTTTACAATGCTGACAGATGGATCTATAATGAGGTACATAATACATATCTAGCTGAACCAACCACAGATGGATCTATAATGAGGTACAGAATACATATCTAGTTGAACCAACCACAGTTGGATCTATAATGAGGTACAGAATAAATATCTAGTTGAACCAACCACAGATGGATCTATAATGAGGTACATAATACATATCTAGTTGAACCAACCACAGATGGGTCTATATAGAGATACAGAATACATATCTAGCTGAACCAACCACAGATGGATATATAATGAGGTACAGAATATATATCTAGTTGAACCAACCACAGATGGATCTATAATGAGGTACAGAATACATATCTAGCTGAACCAACCACAGATGGATCTATAATGAGGTACAGAATACATATCTAGTTGAACCAACCACAGATGGATCTATAATGAGGTACAGAATACATATCTAGTTGAACCAACCACAGATGGATCTATAATGAGGTACAGAATACATATCTAGCTGAACCAACCACAGATGGATCTATAATGAGGTACAGAATACATATCTAGCTGAACCAACCACAGATGGATCTATAATGAGGTACAGAATGCATATCTAGTTGAATCAACCATAGAACCAATGAAAGCTCTTGTGTGTTGATATCTTCACTAGTTGTTCCTGGCATCAAACCTGTAAACAATCAGGATCAATTGAACTTCAGATACCCACCTGGATCCCTTCTGCTGGAAACTAGGCAACAAGATACACACACAAACACTAAATATTTCAACAGAAATCAAGGGGTACATTTAAATGTGGTAATGGAAAAACAAGGTCTGAAAAGTGGTTTCTAAAAACAAAATAAAAAGTAAGGAACAAGTTGTTTTTATCACATTGAAAATGAACTTTGTAGTAGGAGTGGTTGCTTGTTAAAAATCATGCAGATCACAATTCATCCAAACAATTTGGCATAAGTCCTTTCCACAGTGCTGCTGCTTGGAGTTAGGGATAGGGTTAGGGACAGGGTTGGGTTAGGGATAGGGTTAGGGACAGGGTTGGGTTAGAGTTAGGGATAGGGTTAGGGTTAGGGACAGGGTTGGGTTAGGGACAGGGTTGGGTTAGGGTTAGGGTTAGGTTTG
>NW_028157247.1:0-65392 GCF_964263955.1 Coregonus lavaretus
GATAAATATAAGGCTAATACTGCATTGAATTTATTAACTGAAAGAGGTAGGCTAGGACATCTATATATTGGGCTATAATGTATATCAATCTAGAACAGGATTATCTATTTTGGATGCAATTTGAATGGAGTTGATGGAGAGAGAGAAAGGAAAATGAGGCTGTAACTTAACAAAATGTGGAAAAAGTCAAGTGGTTTTGTTCAGTGGTCAGTAGTGCAGTGGTTGTTTGTTCAGTTGAGGTTCAGTTGTCAGTAGCGGGGTGGCTGTAGGTTCAGTTATTAGTAGTTGCAGGTTCAGTTGTCAGTAGTGCAGTCGTTGCAGGTTCAGTTGTCAGTAGTGGTTCAGTTGTTGGGGTCATTGTTGTTGTTATTGCTGAAAAAAATGCAAAATCCATTCTGTGAATTCCGTCAGAGAAAAGAGGACAACACACTTCTGAAGCACCAAATCAACTGACCACCAGCCACGTTTCCATCCACAGTTTTTATGCGAGTAAAGTCATATCGTATAAAAAAAATAATCAGAACAGGTGCGATAGAAACATTCCAACAGATCATTTGTCCAGTCGACATGGTGGGATGTTTTTGTCTCTGTAAAATTATACTGAACAAAAATATAGAACGCAACATGTAAAGTGCTGGTCCCATGTTTCATGAGTTGAAATAAAAGATACCAGAAATGTTACATACGCACAAAACCTTATTTCTCTAAAACGTTGTGTACAAATTTGTTTACATCCCTGTTAGTGAGCATTTCTCCTTTGCCAAGATAATCCATCGACCTGACATATCAAGAAGCTGATTAAACAGCATGATCATTACACGTGTACCTTCTGCTGGGGACAATAAAAGTCACAACACAATGCCACAGATGTCTCAAATTTTGAGGGAGTGTGCAATTGGCATGCTGACTGCAGGAGCTGTTGCCAGAGAATTGAATGTTAATTTCTCTACCAACGTCATTTTAGAGAATTTGGCAGTACGTCCAACCGGCCTCACAACCGCAGACCATGTGTAACCACGCCATCCCAGGGCCTCCACATCCGGCTTCTTCACCTGCAGAATCGTCTAAGACCAGTCACCCGGACAGCTGATGAAACTGAGGAGTATTTCTGTCTGTAAAAAAGCCCTTTTGTGGGGAAAAACTTGTTGCAATGATCATGAGAACGGTGATGAATCAGCCCAGAACTACACGGGAGGATCTTGTCAATGATCTCAAGATAGCTGGGACCATAGTCACCAAGAAAACAATTGGTAACACACTACGCCGTGAAGGACTGAAATCCTGCAGTGCCCGCAAGGTCCCTCTGCTCAAGAAAGCACATATACAGGCCCGTCTGAAGTTAGCCAATGAACATCTGAATGATTCAGAGGAGAACTGGGTGAAAGTGTTGTGGTCAGATGAGACCAAAATCGAGCTCTTTGGCATCAACTCAACTCGCCGTGTTTGGAGGAGGAGGAATGCTGCTTATGACCCCAAGAACACCATCCCCACCATCAAACATGGAGGTGGAAGCATTATGCTTTGGGGGTGTTTCTCTGCTAAGGGGACAGGACAACTTCACTGCATCGAAGGGACGATGGACGGGGCCATGTACCGTCAAATCTTGGGTGAGAACCTCTTTCCCTCAGCCAGGGCATTGAAAATGGGTCGTTGATGGGTATGCCAGCATGACAATGACCCAAAACACACGGCCAAGGCAACAAAGGAGTGGCTCAAGAAGAAGCACATTAAGGTCCTGGAGTGGCCTTGCCAGTCTCCAGACCTTAATCCCATAGAACATCTGTGGAGGGAGCTGAAGGTTCGAGTTGCCAAACATCAGCCTCGAAACCTTAATGACTTGGAGAAGATCTACAAAGAGGAGTGGGACAAAATCCCTCCTGAGATGTGTGCAAACCTGGTGGCCAACTACAAGAAACATCTGACCTCTGTGATTGCTAACAAGGGTTTTGCCACCAAGTACTAAGTCATGTTTTGCAGAGGGGTCAAATACTTATTTCCCTCATTAAAATGCAAATCAATTCATAAAATATTTGACATGCGTTTTTCTGGATTTTTTTGGTGTTATTCTGACTGATCATGTCTTTGTCAGTGGGCAAACGTACAAAATCAGCAGGGGATCAAATACTTTTTTCCCTCACTGTATGTTCTGGAAATTTTGCTGTTACTTACAAGAGTCATGCTAATCACATTAGCGCACGTTAGCTCAACTGTCCCATATACGGGACACCGATCCCGTAGAGGTTAACGCAGTTGTTTTTGGCAAAACTAATCGGTAGAGTTGAAAATGAGATGGAAACACATTGAACTTTCGATTTTTTATTCGGTACACAAAAACTTAGGCGAAAAAGTACATTGTGTGCACTACATACATCATCACCCACTAATTTTTGGTGGAAGTCCATTTGTCCAAATGCGCATATTTTCTTTATGCGGATTCTAGGATATTTGCATGAAAATCTGTCGTCAATTGGATGGAAACCTAGCTACTGTAGCAGAAGGGAGGTTGGTGGCACAGCTCTCATCTGTCCATATGCCCAGGTCTCCAAACCAAGACGTGATGCAGTTAACCCCCTGGAGTCGATGTCCACACCCCGCGGAAATCGAATTAGCATTAACAAATCCCCGTCAAAATCTGCATCTGCGGTGGAAGGTGGCCAAGCTAATCATTCTTCTCACGAAAACGTCTGTAGTGTCTGAACGGTTTGGCCTATAAACTAGTCTCATCGATCCACTCTGGAAAAATTTGACTCACAAACATTATGGTTCTCAGTTTTGCGCTATGACCCCCACAAGTGTCACGGTATTCGTCTGACGTCGGTACTGTTGATCTGCCAACTTCTGTCTGTAGAGTCCGAAAAGTTTGGGCTACACACTAATATGACCCCTCTATGGAAAGGTGAGACTCTCACGAACACATCGGTTATTTTGCTCTAGGACGCCGACAAGCCTCGTCTGAAGGAAGCCCTGTACCAGTAAAGAAAAAAAAAAGATGTGTGTATATATGTATATATAAGTAGTTTAGTGCCCCATAAAAAGGGGTTAAATATGGGTAGAAAATATAAATTTCCTGATCTTTCTCATCTCTCAGATATGACATCCACTTTAAAACAAACGTACTTTTGATACATTTTTTGACTCCGTTTTTCCATCTATGAATCTGTTGTTCAATGCGTTTCTATGGGCTAATACACTACATGACCAAGAGTATGTGGACACCTGCTCGTCGAACATCTCATTCCAAAATCATGGGCATTAATATAGAGTTGGTCCCCCCCTTTGCTGCTATAACAGCCTCCTCTCTTCTGGGAAGGCTTTCCACTAGATGTTGGAACATTGTTGTGGGGACTTGTGAGGTTGGGCACTGATGTTGGGCGATTAGGCCTGGCTCGCAGTTGGCGTTCCAATTCATCCCAAAGGTGTTCAATGGGGTTGAGGTCAGGGCTCTGTCAGGCCAGTCAAGTTTTTAATTTTTATTTTATTTTTATTTCACCTTTATTTAACCAGGTAAGCCAGTTGAGAACAAGTTCTCATTTACAACTGCGACCTGGCCAAGATAAAGCATAGCAGTGCGATAAAAACAACAACACAGAGTTACATATGGGGTAAAACAAAACAAAGTCAAAAATACAACAGAAAAATATACAGTGTGTGCAAATGTAGCAAGTTATGGAGGTAAGGCAATAAATAGGCTATAGTGCAAAAATAATTACAATTAGTATTAACACTGGAATGATAGATGTGCAAGAGATGATGTGCAAATAGAGATACTGGGGTACAAATGAGCAAAATAAATAACAATATAGGGATGAGGTAGTTGGGCGGGCTAATTTCAGATGGGCTGTGTACAGGTGCAGTGATCGGTAAGGTGCTCTGACAACTGATGCTTAAAGTTAGTGAGGGAGATAAGTGTCTCCAGCTTCAGAGATTTTTGCAGTTTGTTCCAGTCATTGGCAGCAGAGAACTGGAAGGAATGGCGGCCAAAGGAGGTGTTGGCTTTGGGGATGACCAGTGAGATATATCTGCTGGAGCGCATACTACGGGTGGGTGTTGCTATGGTGACCAATGAGCTAAGATAAGGCGGGGATTTGCCTAGCAGTGATTTATAGATGGCCTGGAGCCAGTGGGTTTGGCGACGAATATGTAGTGAGGACCAGCCAACAAGAGCGTACAGGTCACAGTGGTGGGTAGTATATGGGGCTTTGGAGACAAAACGGATGGCACTGTGATAGACTACATCCAATTTGCTGAGTAGAATGTTGGAGGCTATTTTGTAAATGACATCGCCGAAGTCAAGGATCGTTTTACGAGGGCATGTTTGGCAGCATGAGTGAAGGAGGCTTTGTTGCGAAATAGGAAACCGATTCTAGATTTAACTTTGGATTGGAGATTCTTAATGTGAGTCTGGAAGGAGAGTTTACAGTCTAACCAGACACCTAGGTATTTGTAGTTGTCCACATACTCTAGGTCAGACCCGTCGAGAGTAGTGATTCTAGTCGGGTGGGCGGGTGCAAGCAGCGTTCGGTTGAAGAGCATGCATTTAGTTTTACTAGTGTTTAAGAGCAGTTGGAGGCTACTGAAGGAGTGTTGTATGGCATTGAAGCTCGTTTGGAGGTTTGTTAACACAGTGTCCAATGAAGGGCCAGATGTATACAAAATGGTGTCATCTGCGTAGAGGTGGATCTGAGAGTCACCAGCAGCAAGAGCGGCATCATTGATATACACAGAGAAAAGAGTCGGCCCAAGAATTGAACCCTGTGGCACCCCCATTGAGACTGCCATAGGTCCAGACAACAGGCCCTCCGATTTGACACATTGAACTCTATCTGAGAAGTAATTGGTGAACCAGGCGAGGCAGTCATTTGAGAAACCAAGGCTATTTAGTCTGCCAATAAGAATGCGGTGGTTGACAGAGTTGAAAGCCTTGGCCAGGTCAATGAATACGGCTGCACAGTACTGTCTATTATCGATCGCGGTTATAATATCGTTTAGGACCTTGATCGTGGCTGAAGTGCACCCATGACCAGCTCGGAAACCGGATTGCACAGCGGAGAAGGTACGGTGGGATTCGAAATGGTCGCTGATCTGTTTGTTAACTTGGCTTTCAAAAACGTTTGAAAGGCAGGGCAGGATGGATATGGGTCTGTAACAGTTTGGATCTAGAGTGTCACCCCCTTTGAAGAGGGGGATGACCGCGGCAGCTTTCCAATCTCTGGGGATCTCAGACGTTACGAAAGAGAGGTTGAACAGGCTAGTAATAGGGGTTGCGACAATTTCGGCAGCTAGTTTTAGAAAGAAAGGGTCCAGATTGTCTAGCCCAGAAGATTTGTAGGGGTCCAGATTTTGCAGCTCTTTCAGAACATCAGCTGTCTGGATTTGTGTGAAGGAGAAGCGGGGGGGGGGGGGGGGCATGGGCAAGTTGCAGCGGAGGGTGTAGAGCTGGTGGCCGGGGTAATGGTAGCCAGGTGGAAAGCATGGCCAGCCGTAGCAAAATGCTTGTTGAAATTCTCGATTATTGTAGATTTATCGGTGGTGATAGTGTTTCCTAGCCTCAGTGCAGTGGGCAGCTGGGAGGACGTGCTCTTATTCTCCATGGACTTTACAGTGTCCCAAAACTTTTTGGAGTTAGTGCTACAGGATGCAAATTTCTGTTTGAAAAAGTTAGCCTTTGCTTTCCTAACTGCTGCTGTATATTGGTTCCTAACTTCCCTGAAAAGTTGCATATCGCGGGGGCTATTTGATGCTAATGCAGTAAGCCACAGGATGTTTTTGTGTGTGTCAAGGGCAGTCAAGTCTGAGGAGAACCAGGGGCTATATCTGTTCTTAGTTCTGTATTTTTTGAATGGGGCATGTTTATTTAAGATTGAGAGGAAATTACTTTTAAAGAACAACCAGGCATCCTCTACTGACGGAATGAGATCTATATCCATCCAGGATACCTGGGCCAGGTCAATTAGGAAGGCCTGCTCGCTGAAGTGTTTTTGGGAGCGTTTGACAGTGATGAGGGGTGGTCGTTTGACCGCGGACCCGTTACGGACGCAGGCAATAAGGCAGTGATCGCTGAGATCCTGGTTGAAGACAGCGGAGGTGTATTTAGAGGGTAGGTTAGTCAGGATGATATCTATGAGGGTACCCATGTTTACGGATTTAGGGTTGTACCTGGTAGGTTCGTTGATAATTTGTGTGAGATTGAGGGCATCTAGTTTAGATTGTAGGATGGCCGGGGTGTTAAGCATATCCCAATTTAGGTCACCAAGCAGTACGAACTCTGAGGATAGATGGGGGGCAATCAATTCACATATGGTGTCCAGGGCACAGCTGGGGGCTGAGGGTGGTCTGTAGCAAGCGGCAACAGTGAGAGATTTATTTCTGGAAAGGTGGATTTTTAGAAGTAGAAGCTCAAACTGTTTGGGCACAGACCTGGGTAGTATGATAGAGCTCTGCAGGCTAACTCCACCCCCTTTGGCAGTTCTATCTAGACGGAAAATGTTATAGTTGGGGATGGAAATTTCAGAATTTTCGGTGGCCTTCCTAAGCCAGGATTCAGACACTGCTAGAACATCAGGGTTGGCGGAGTGTGCTAACGCAGTGAATAACTCAAACTTAGGAAGGAGGCTTCTGATATTTACGTGCAGAAAACCAAGGCTTTTACGGTTACAGAAGTCAACAAATGATAGCTCCAGGGGAGTAGGAGTGATACTGGGGGCTGCAGGGCCTGGGTTAGCCTCTACATCACCAGAGGAACAGAGGAGGACTAGAATAAGGATACGACTAAAGGCTTTAAGAACTGGTCTTATAGTGCGTTGGGTACATAGAATAAAGGGGGCAGTTCTCCGGGCATTGTAGAAAAGATTCAGGGCATTATGTACAGAAAAGGATATGGAAGGATATGAGTACAGTTGAGGTAAACCTAAGCGTTGGGTAACAATGAAAGAGATAGCATCACTGGAGGCACTGATTGAGCCGGTCTCGGCGTGTATGGGGGGTGGAACAAAGGAACTATTTGAGGCAGTTTGAGAGGGACTTGGGGTTCTACAGTGAAATTGTATAATAAGAACTAACTGGAACAGCAATAGGCAAGGCATATTGACATGGGAGAGAGGCATAAAGCAATCACAGGTGTTATTAGAGAGAGCTAAGACAACAACTGGTAATGGAGATAAAGTTTGGGCTGAGGCTAAACAGAATAAACAGGACAGGGTACCGTGTAAAGGAACAGTCCAGCAGGCATCAGCTGTGCAGCTGAGTGATCATAAGGTCCAGTAACAGCAATATGTGAGTCCGAGAGCAGTTCAAATTGGTGCTTCAGCACAGCTAGCAGGGAGCACAGTTGTAGTTTGCGTGTGCTAGCGGGCCGGGGCTAGCAGATGGATCTTCGTGGTCGTCGCAACGGGAAGCCTGTTGAAACCACATCAGACGATTTCGTCGGCAAACCAGTCGTGTTGGATCGGCGGGGCTCAGTGTCAACACTAGGAGGTCCCGTCCGGTTGACAGAGAGGTAGATAGCCGGGAGATGGGCCTGAGGCTAGCTCAAGGCTAACTGGTGCTTGCTATGGGGCAATGGTAATTAGCCAACAACAGGTTGCAGCTAGCTAGCTGGTTGCGATGATCCGGCGCTAGGGTCCAGTGATTCCGGCAGAAAGTCCGATAAGCTCTGGGTCGATAGCACGCTGTGCAGACTGGCCGACGAATTGTCCAGGCTAGAGTTAGAGCTGGCTGGTGGATAGTGTAGGCCACGGACAATGGTGAAGACGCTAACGGTGACTAATAGCAAGTGGCCATTCAGTTGCAGCTAAACTAGTTTCAGCTTAAGGTTCTTGATGAAAGTTATAAAGAAATAATAGAATCCTTTCCACGTTGGGTGAGGCGGGTTGCAGGAAAGTATATTTAGTTAAAGAATGAAAAGTAAAATTGAGAAATATATACAAAAGACAAAAAAAACTAGAAACGGGATATTTACACTAGGACAATGAATAAAACCACGACCACGCTGCTACGCCATCTTGGATCAAAAAAAAGTTCTTCCACACAGATCTCGACAAACCATTTCTGTATGGACCTCACTTTGTGCACGGGGGCATTGTCATGCTGAAACAGGAAAGGTCCTTCCCCAAACTGTTGCCACAATGTTGGAAGCACAGAATCGTTTAGAATGTCATTGCATGCTGTAGTGTTAAGATTTCCCTTCACTGGAACTAAGGGGCCTAACCCGAACCATGAAAAACAGCCCCGTTCTCCTGGCATCCGTCAAACCCAGATTCGTCCGTCAGACGGTGAAGAGTGATTCATCATTCCAGAGAATGTGTTTCCACTGCTCCAAAGTCCAATGGGGGCAAGCTTTACACCACTCCAGCCAACGCTTGGCATTGCGTACAGTGATCTTAGGCTTGTGTGCTGCTGCTCGGCCTTAGAAACCCATTTCATGAAGCTCCCGATGAACAGTTCTTGTGCTGACGTTGCTTCCAGAGGCAGTTTGGAACTCGGTAGTGAGTGTTGCAACCGAGGACAGACTATTTTTACTCGCTACGCGTTTCAGCAGTCTGCAATCCCATTCTGTGAGCTTGTGTGGCCTACGACTTCTCGGCTGAGCCCCGTTACTGCTCCTAGACGTTTCCACTTCACAACATCAGCATGTAGTTGACTGAGGCAGCTGTAGCAGGGCAGAATTTTGACTTGTTGGAAAGGTGGCATCCTATGACGGTGCCATGTTGAAAGTCACTGAGCTCTTCAGTAAGGCCATTCTACTGCCAATGTGTGTCTATGGAGATTGCATGGCTGTGTGCTTGATTTTACGCCTGTCAGAGAAGGGGTGTGGCCGAAATAGCCGAATTCACTAATTTTAAGGGGTGTCCACATACTGCTACACTATATATACACACACACACGGCCAAATTCAATGTTATCAAATCACTGTTTTTGATACCTAAAGGGGTCCTAAAATTCAAAATCACATAGCTAAATGATCCTTGGTATGACCATCTTAAAACAATTCCATATGGTAGTTTAGTGGAACCCGCTATCATGACTGCACCGAATCAACTGATTAAGTCTTCCCTTCAGTGAGATATCCCAACTGGGGTCTCAGCATTCACTCGCTTTGTATCACAGTCAGCCAGTCTTTCTCCATCTTTGGCACTAACTAATCTGGACAAGGAAGCTCCACTTCAAGAACCTGTCAGATACCAGTTTCACATTTATCTCCCATGATCATCATATGGTTGACCGGTGTGAACTCAAATACATGTTTACCTTCACAGTACCCCATCCCGACACACTAGTCTGGGAGCACAGAGTAAGCCTCAGAACATTACCCAGGTAGCAGTTTAAGGGTTTATACAGTATGCCTTACTTGAAGGGCCACTATGGCATTAAGGCAGGGGTGTGAAACGCAGTTGTAAGGCGTGAGTCTGCTGGTATTTGTCATTTCCTTTCAATTAGTATCCAATAAAGACCTATATAACCAGGTGAGGAAAGTGCCTAACTGATCCCCAGATTTTTATACTTTCGCTTACTCCATTGTCAAGCAAAACAGGTTTGGCAATGACACAGAGTACAAGGATATGTTGTCAGTCTTGACAGGTTCACTTTTTGTACATTGGGGCACTCATGTTGGGTCATGGTCTTTGCCGTCGCCCTAGAACGGGGTATTTCTTTGTTTATTTAGTTGCATTGCAGTACGTCATCTTGATATCACAATAGCATTTAGGAACACCAAACCATGAATGACAAGGCCAAAGGAAATAACTTGCATTGTCATTTATTGTGGTTTAACATATTCTTTCCACAGCATGAAACATACAATTCCAGCGCCATCCACACATTGATTTGCAGTACAGCAGTGACAGAAACCCCAAACAAAATGGATTGTGACCTTACCGGAGTCTATTGACCCAAGTCTAGAAAATGTGAACAGATGCCCACAGGTCAAATGCATTAACATGATGCTGTGTGTTAGACCAATATTATATTAATAAAAAACAGACACCACTACATTTCAGAAGGATACTTATATCTGAGAAGACTGATTCCCAACACAAACCACATCAATATTGTTCATAGGGTGTGACAGTACACTTATGGTCAAAAACACCGGTTTTCTTGGCAGGCCTCTTCCTCCTTCGACCATTGGTCTGGGCTCTTGGCGTAATGGGGGGCGTCCGAGGGTACCAGGGCCCCACCAGCCAATTGAGGGGCATGTTGTGGACCAGGTAGTCCAGGATGGCATCCAGAGAACCGCTCACTATGCCCTGAGGTCTGATGCCCGGGTGGGGGTCAGCGGAACTAAAGTTGTGTAAGATCTGTGAGGCAGAAAGCAGCACACACACAGCCTGCTGCTGGAGGTGGCGGGGGAGACTTTGGAGGCTGCAGGCCAGGCTCAGACAGCTGCTCTGCAGCTGGTGACTCACACTGGGAGAGACTTCCAGGCTGTGGATAACCACCCGCTGGAGAAACAGAGGTTATGTACTGCTTTATGTGGTACTGAGCTGAACCATGCAAGCGAACGTGTCAAGTGAATATAGCCAACGCTTGGTCTGGGAAACTGTCAACAGCATGGTTGAGTGCAATTCTGTTTTGTTTAACATTGCAGTACCGGAATTGACATGTTTTCAGTAAGGATTTTTCAATTAGCCACTTGAATAGATAATGAATATGATCCAATTTCTAGGAAGGAACATTTGAGAACCCCTAGAGCAAGCTTGTAAAAGTAATAATCACAGCTTTTAAGACTCATGTCCACCAACACAGTACATTAGTAAATAGATTTTATAATACCTCGGTCTCCTTGTCTTCCTTCTCTTGAACATTACTAGTCCATTCCACCAAGGCGCCAAGATTGTCCTGCACACATCAATTCCATCAGAAGCATAATGGTCAGTTTACAATCAAAGTACAGTGTTTCAATTTCAAGAATACGATAATTGGAGGACAACTATACTGAAGAAAAATTAACGCAGCATGCAACAAATTGCAAAGATTTACTGTTAGTTCATATAAAAAGAAATCAGTCAATTTATATAAATTAATTATGCCCTAATCCATGGATTTCAAATGACTACAGATATGCATCTGTTGGTCACAGATATCTTAAAAAGGTAAAGGGGGTGGATCAGAAAACCATAAGTATCTCGAGACCACCATTTGCCTTACGCAGCGCAACACGTCTCCGTCACAAAGTTGATCAGGTGGTTTGTGACCTGTGAAATGTTGTCCCACTCCTCTTCAATGGCTGTGCGAAGTTGCTGGATATTGGAGGGAACTGGAACACGCTGTCATACACGTTGATCCAGAGCATCCCAAACATGCTCAATGGGTGACATGTCTGGTGAGTATGCAGGCCATGGAAGAACTGACATTTTCAGCTTCCAGGAATTGTGTACAGACCCTTGCGACATGGGGCCATGCATTATCATGCTGAAACATGAGGTGATGGTGGCGGATGAATGGCAGAACAATGGGCCTCAGGATCTCGTCTGTGCATTCAAATTGCCATCGATAAAATGTAATTGTGTTTGTTTTCTGTAGCTTATGCCTGCTCATACCATAACCCCACCATGGGGCGCACTGTTCACAACATTGACATCAGCAAATTGAATCAAGCCAGGACCCCAAACTGACCTGAAACTAATAGGCTACCAAAACCCATCAGTGGGTGGGTCCCTCTCCCAAATGGACTTCTAGAAAAACACTGGTTTAAGCATCTACCAGGCTTACCAAGTTCATGGTGTACTGAAGCAAGTTGAGGGATTTCTGACCACAGACTTTGACAGAGCGCACCTTCTCCTCTGCCTGGTGGTATGCTCGTCTACACAGCTTGACAGTGAGGGAAACCAGTCGGACAGGAGAGCTGAGCCTGGCGGCGGCAACATCAAAGCCCTTCACAGTCTTTACCTCGTCTTCTAAAGACAGACCGACAAGTCGGTGTGATGAGGGATGGAAGGTTACAGAAGAACACATCAGCTTTCAGTTGCCCTTTATGTCTGTCAGTATAAGTTACCAGAGGCCTTGGAAAACCATAGTTTAAGGTGCAAAACATTGTGGATTACACTTTGATATGCATGTGTAAATAGCCCCTCACTTTTACATCATGTTGCAGAGCGTTTGGAGTAAAGTGTGTCCGTTGCGAAATATTTTGTGTTTTGCTATGGTGTGCCACTAATGAACACACCCAAGCATTAGCCCCACTCACCCATCTCTTCATAGGTCGGAGGAAGGGCTTGGTCCACCAGGGTTTCTGACAGGCTCAGTGCAGATTCCAGTCCCACGCTAACCAGCTGGACCGCATGCTCCAGGGACACCACGTTGACTCTGCCACCACTTGTGCCTTTTGTCATCGCAACCATTCCAGTCATGGTGTAATACATGCAGTTCTTTGCGCCGCGGACAGCAACAGCATCTTTGGCCTCCATCATTATATTCTTCACATCTGAAACAATCTGGGTGATAATGAGAATTGAGCACAAAGACAGTTCTTACAGTAATGTTAAATATATTTAACACAAAAAGACAGCAAATAAAAGGATTGGGACATAGAGATTGAGTTCACCTGCTGTGAAGGCTGTTGAAGCACTGGCAACGTACTCTCAAGCTTATCTAGGCCTTTACATGCAAGATCATTCACAATGGAAACTGTGGGAGCACAGCAGAGGGGTTGGATTTGGTGTGAGACAGAATTGTCACAATTCAAGCCCTGGTTTGGACCAAAGTGATTCTGTAAGTGTGGAAACAGTGGAAAGAAGGTGACAGAGCATCTATGTACTTACTTTGGGGCTCCAGCTTAATGATGATGGGGGTGGCACTGTTACAGGCTACAGAGGTTAAGGTCATCACACTAATCTCCACCACCTTACACAACGATCTGATGTAGGGGTGGTTGCTCTTGGTGTCACAATACAAGACAGATACGAGTGCACACGCTGAGCTAACCATGGGGAGGTTAGCCAAACGAAAGATCACATTCTGTCAAGAAACATAGCAAACTGTGACCACAAGTCATGACTAATAAAAATACCTATGACCAATCAAAGGCCTACAACCAATGCAAAACACTTTCACTGGGTATGGCTACTTTAGGTCATCAGTGCTCTCACGAACACTAAGCAAGCAGTTAATATAGCTAGAACATGGTTGAGTAGTAGGAATACAAAACATAGGGAACGTGCTGTGTAGGCTTAGTGGCTGTCTGGCAAGAATTTCAATTGAACCAACCGGACTCGAGTTATGATTCCCAGGCATCATACTTCGCCCTATTAATTAAAGATAGATTAGGGTTATTTAACTGTTAATTGATATTTTACAAATCCATTTAATTTCAGAGTTGCATGAGAAAGGAGATGGTTCAAAGTATAAACGCTTTTCATGTGCCCCCTGAGCAAAATTACTAATTACTAATAACTTGCTTTAGAAATTGTTGCTTTGTCCATTCACCTGCCAAACATTTACCTGCCTGTTCTTTGTAAAACCACATTCTTTCTTGCGATGTCCCTTGCACCATGACGATAGGGCATAGGAGAATTGGACAGCAACAATAATATGTCAGGCTAATAGCAAACAAAACGCACACAGGCTGGATCTCTATGGTACAAAGTGGTGTCCTTTCCTTTACCTTATCGGTCCTATGAATTAAATGCGACAGCTGAAACCCAATTCCTGATATATATTCATTAGGCTATTGCTTTCACCTGTTGTTTCCCCCCCTAATTAGTGACTATGAATCAGCGTAGACGAGGAAAGGAAGAAGATGGATGAGATGCGCGCGCATGCACACACGCACACACGCACACACACACACACACACAGACGCGATGTCAATCACACTTTGAAGGATTACTGTGTGTGTGTTACTATGTGTGTGTTTGTTTTTTGCTTGCCACTTAAATTATATCATACGTAGGCTTAGACTAATCATTTTAAGTTCATATTTTATGAATGTCTCATTTCACCTGTCTCCATGTGAAAAATTACAAGGTAGCCTAGTCCTATCGCCAACGGGGATATGCAGGAGCTGTACATGGTGCTGATCACGGGAAAGACGTCCGCATTCTTCGTGTCCATAGCCTGTCTGTCCTCTATTTCTTACTCAGAGGATCGAAGGCTTTCAGATAGACAATAAAAGCCTGTATAAAAAGTAATAGCTAGTGTAATGTAAGAAACCTTGAAAACGTTTAAACTTTTGGGAGTTGTATTTATTTATGTGAGACCACGTCATAAGTCGCGCTATAAACTGCCATCCGTTTATTACATCATCAGCGCTTCCTGGTCTTAAACACACAAATTGCCTAAAACTAAAATTACGCTATAGGCTAGAGAAGAAATGTGGGCTAACTTATTATTTGCAGGCTATTTGCTTAGGAAATAGTATCTAATTCCATACTTTAGAACTTCCTAGGTGATATAAATGCCCACCTGACCTACCCCCTCCAATGTTGTTGAGGACACTGGGACTCGTTCAGATGGTGTAAACATGATGACCCAGTGCTTATGCCAGATCTGAACCTGCGGGTAAGTATTTTTTCAAGTAGCCTTGTGCCGAGAAAGTGAACGAGATAGGCTATGCATGGTAGGCTAACTATCAAAGAAGATCACTTTGGCAAATTACAATTCTGTGTTGTGGGACAAATTATTTTTCTACTATGGTCATGCCGGTAAATGTACATTTACATCAATACAAATTAATTTTCTAAATGTATCTTTGCATCATCTCTTAGGAGTGACATCACTTCCTAACACAGCCTAACCACGGCTACATCAGATAATGGTTTATGCAATCGCAGTCTATAATTAGAATTTTGTAGTTCATGTTATTGTTCATGTTCTTTGGTTATTAGGTTTACCCATTCAATTGTTATTTTCATATTTATTCATGTTCTTGTCAAGTTGCAAAGATTAAACAACTATTTTTTGTGAGCACAGAGTACGGTGACAAGTTCCACTCTAAAAGAACTGTGGCTCCTCGGGTGTCCAAAAAAGTACAAGCTATTGGAGGGTCACATGTCCAATACCACCACCTTCAGGTTCGTTTCAGTCAATTAATTAGGTCTACACAGTAGAAGGCCTTCTACGGTAACACAATATAGGATACAGACATGCAGTTGACATGCAGTTAATATATGATAGCTTAATAGATAGGCTTGGGATAATGCTACCGAAACAAAATAAACAATAACGTGTTTTCTTAACAAACTATGGCACCTATAAAGTGTTCATATTGTAGAGTCCCTTGCCATATGGAGCCATGCCAAACCCACTTATATGGAAGGCACTATACACAATTGGCACAAGGAGTGTACAAGCCTTATAAGTTAGGGTCCCTGGAATGAGCCCCACTGCCCCAATCCCTTGAAGTGTTACTTACATTGGTGTTAGAAGTGGTTTGTGTGCTTTCTTGCAGGAGGGGTATGGTGTGGCATCCATGCTGTATGTAGGCATAAGCACACCAGAATTTCTGCCAAGGTTTTTAATCTTATTGGTGCTTTGGTGGTATGCTCACTCTGTGTAGTGTAAAGGGTTCTTGACTTTTTCCTGCTATCCATTGAATGTGCTGTGTTCTCACTGTGTTCTCATATACAGTAATCCCACTGTGTTCTCATGGGCAGCGCACAATTGGCCTAGCGTTGTCCAGGGTAGGGGAGGGAATGGCCGGCAGGGATGTAGCTCAGTTGATAGAGCATGGTGTTTGCAACGCCAGGGTTGTGGGTTCATTTCCCACGGGGGACCAGTATGTATTCACTAACTGTAAGTCGCTCTGGATAAGAGCGTCTGCTAAATGACTAAAATGTAATGTAAATGTAATTGACTGTGTTCATCATGTATTTTGATTTACCTCTCCGAGAGACTAATCTATGGAGAACACAGAACAGTGTGAATGGCCTTGGCTGCAATCATCCAGAGTCTGAGTGACTGTTTTATGTAATCTTTTTAAAAATTAAACCTTGTGTTAGTTTCTGCCTCATGTTAGTTTCATTGAGATAGAAATCTCTTCTGCATGACAGATCTGGTACAAGATAGCAGCATGGTCGGCAATATTCCAAATAAATTGAACACATTAGAACACATTACATTACATAACATGAACAGTAAATATGTAAAGAAAATTCTTAGAATTATTCTTAGCTGGTACAGTATGTAAATTGTCTGACAATTTAACTGATCACAAGTGGCTGGATTCCATAGTAATTTGATTTCTGCATCTACAAAATGTGTGACAATGGATTCCATAGTCATTTGATATCAGCATTAATGTGTTGGATTTTTAAAAACCTAAGCTGTGTCTTCCATTCTGTGAATGGAGGGTATTAGAATGTACACTACATGGCAAAAAGTATGTGGACACCCCTTCAAATTAGTGGATTTGGCTATTTCAGCCACACCCGTTGCTGACAGGTATATAAAATCGAGCACACAGCCATGCAATCTCCATAGACAAACATTGGCAGTAGAATGGCCCATACTGAAGAGCTCAGTGACCTTCAACGTGGCACCGTCATAGGATGCCACCTTTCCAACAAGTCAGTTCGTCAAATGTCTGCCCTGCTAGAGCTGCCCCAGTCAACTGTAAGTGCTGTTATTGTGAAGTGTAAAGATCTAAGAGAAACAACGGCTCAGCCGCGAAGTGGTAGGCCACACAAGCTCACAGAATGGGACCTCGGAGTGCTGAAGCGCGTCTGTCTTAGGTTGCAAAACTTACTACCGAGTTCCAAACTGCCTCTGGAAGCAACGTCAGCACAATAACTGTTCGTCGGGAGCTTCATTTGTATTTGTATTTATTAAGGATCCCCATTAGCTGCAGCCATTATTTGAGGTTTAGGGTTTAGTGAATGATTTGTCCCAAATACAATGCTTTTAGTTTAGAAATATTTAGGACTAACTTATTCCTTACCACCCATTCTGAAACTAACTGCAGCTCTTTGTTAAGTGTTGCAGTGATTTCACTCACTGTAGTAGCTGATGTGTATAGTGTTGAATCATCCGGATTCATAGACACACTGGCTTTACTCAAGGCCAGTGGCATGTCATTAGTAAAGATTGATAAAAGGCCTAGACAGCTGCCCTGGGGGAATTCCTGATTCTACCTGGAGGATGTTGGAGAACACCTCTGTGTTCTGTTAGACAGGTAACTCTCTATCCACAATATACAGTGAGGGAAAAAAGTATTTATTAAAAGTATTATTTGATCCCCTGCTGATTTTGTACGTTTGCCCACTGACAACATTGTATTTGAACAGTGAGAGACAGAATAACAACAAAAAGTCATTAAGGTTTCGAGGCTGACGTTTGGCAACTCGAACCTTCAGCTCCCTCCACAGATTTTCTATGGGATTAAGGTCTGGAGACTGGCTAGGCCACTCCAGGACCTTAATGTGCTTCTTCTTGAGCCACTCCTTTGTTGCCTTGGCCGTGTGTTTTGGGTCATTGTCATGCTGGAATACCCATCCACGACCCATTTTCAATGCCCTGGTTGAGAGAAGGAGGTTCTCACCCAAGATTTGACGTTACATGGCCCCATCCATCGTCCCTTTGATGCGGTGAAGTTGTCCTGTCCCCTTAGCAGAAAAACACCCCCAAAGCATAATGTTTCCACCTCCATGTTTGACGGTGGGGATGGTGTTCTTGGGGTAATAGGCAGCATTCCTCCTCCTCCAAACACGGCGAGTTGAGTTGATGCCAAAGAGCTCGATTTTGGTCTCATCTGACCACAACACTTTCACCCAGTTCTCCTCTGAATCATGTGTTCATGTGTTCAATCAATGTTCATTGGCAAACTTCAGACGGCCCTGTATATGTGCTTTCTTGAGCAGGGGGACCTTGCGGGTGCTGCAGGATTTCAGTCCTTCACGGCGTAGTGTGTTACCAATTGTTTTCTTGGTGACTATGGTCCCAGCTGCCTTGACATCATTGACAAGATCCTCCCGTGTAGTTCTGGGCTGATTCCTCACTGTTCTCATGATCATTGCAACTCCACGAGGTGAGATCTTGCATGGAGCCCCAGGCCGAGGGAGATTGACAGGTCTTTTGTGTTTCTTCGATTTGCGAATAATCGCACCAACTGTTGTCACCTTCTCACCAAGCTGCTTGGCGATGGTCTTGTAGCCCATTCCAGTCTTGTGTAGGTCTACAATATTGTCCCTGACATCCTTGGAGAGCTCTTTGGTCTTGGCTATGGTGGAGTGTTTGGAATCTGATTGATTGATTGCTTCTGTGGACAGGTGTCTTTTATACAGGTAACAAGCTGAGATTAGGAGCGCTCCCTTTAAGAGTGTGCTCCTAATCTCAGCTCGTTACCTGTATAAAAGACACCTGGGAGCCAGAAATCTTTCTGATTGAGAGGGGGTCAAATACTTATTTCTCTCATTAAAATGCAAATCAATTGATAACATTCTTGACATGTGTTTTTCTGGATTTTGTTGTTGTTATTCTGTCTCTCACTGTTCAAATAAACCTACAATTAAAATTATAGACTGATCATTTCTTTGTCAGTGGGCAAACGTACAAAATCAGCAGGGGATCAAATACTTTTTTCCCTCACTGTAGCAAGGGGTGTAAATCCATAACACAGTTTAATTTAAGGTGCTCCAAAGCATTTTACTATCATTCTTTATGTCATTTATCTTTGTTTCATAGAGTAGTTTCTTATATTTATTCAGTTTAGTCACTTGATTACTCAATATGCAGTACGTTTGCCAATCGGTTGTGCAGCCAGACCTATTTGCCATTCCTTTTGCCACATCCCTCTCAACCATAAAATGTTTTCAATTCCTCATCAATCCACAGGGATTTGACCGTTTTTACAGTCATTTTCTTAATTGTGCATGATTATTAGTAACTGGAATGAGCAATTTCATAAATGTGTCAAATGCAGCATCTGGTTGCTCCTCATTCCACACCACAGACCAACACATATTATTTACATCAACAACATGCCCAGCCTTTGGAACTTTGGTTTTCCTAGATACAGTATGGCTACTATATTGTGATCACTACATCCGATGGATTTGGATACTGCTTTAAAGCACATTTCTGCAGCATTAGTAAAGATGTGATCAATGCATGTTGATGATTTCATTCCTGTGCTGTTTGTAACTACCCTAGTAGGTTGACTGATAACCTGAACCAGGTTGCGGGCCCTAGTTACAGTTTTAAGCTTTTTCTTGAGTGGCCAGCTTGATGAAAGCCAGTCAATATTTAAATCACCCAGAAAATATACCTCTCTGTTGATATCACATGCATTATCAAGCATTTCACACATGTTATCCAGATACTGACTGTTAGCATTTGGTGATCTATAGCAGCTTCCCACCCGAATGGGATTTAGGTGAGGCAGATGAACCTGTGGCCATATTACTTCAACAGTATTTAACATTAAATCCTCTCTAAGCTTTACAGGAATGTGGTTCTGAATATAAACCGCAACTCCTCCACCTTTGGAATTCTGTATTATCTGTAGATGTTATAACCATGTATTGCTACCACTGTATCATCAAAGGTATTATCTATGTGAGTTTCAGAGATTGTCAGAATATGATTGTAATCTGTTACTAGCAAATTATTGATTTCATGAACCTTGTTTCTTAAGCTTCATATGTTAACTTGGGCTATTTTTAGCACTTTCCTGGGATGCTTGATTGTTTTCATTGCTTTACTGGGAAGCTTAGCAGAAGTAGACATGCTCATGTTATTTATGTTAGCGCAGGGTGAGCTGCACACAGTGGACATCCTACTAGGGCACACCACTTCAGTGCTAACAGTATAACTCTGGTTCATAGGCACATGATTACTGCATGCAAAAGATCAGCAGAGGCATTCAGGGCAGTTAGAGGGACATAAATTAGGTTACTTACATTATGTCTTCCAACGCCCCTGGGATAATGTAAATTTTCTGAAGCATTATGACAACTCAGCGACACAATGGTAGGGATTAACTGAGCTGGGCTTGGGTCATTGATAAGTCATTGTCTCAATGCTGGGCTGGGCTTGGGTCATTGATAAGTAATTGTCTCAATGCAGCCTTATAATGCTGTGAAAGGATCCAGGAACCCAAATGAAATGGGTTTCCATGGCCGAGCAGCCACACACAAGCCTAAGATCACTATGCGGAATGCCAAGTGTTGGCTGGAGTGATGAATCACGCTTCACCATCTGGCAGTTCAACGGACAAATCTGGGTTTGGCGGACGCCAGGAAAACGCTACCTGCCCTAATGCGTAGTGCCAACTGTAATGTTTGGTGGATGAGGAATAATGGTCTGGGGCTGTTTTTCATGGTTCGGTCTAAGCCCCTTAGTTCCAGTTTAGGGAAATCTTAACGCTACAGCATACAATGACATTCTAGGCTAATGCTGCAGAGATCCAAATCCATTGGATGTAGTGATCACAATATAGTAGCCATATCTAGGAAAACCAAAGTTCCAAAGGCTGGGCGTAATATTGTGTATAAGAGGTCATTCAATAAGTTTTGTAGTGATTCCTACGTTGTTGATGTAAAGAATATATGTTGGTCTGTGGAATGTAATGAGGAGCAAACAGACACTGCACTTGACACATTTATGAAATTGCTTATTCCAGTTACTTATTAAGAAAATGACTGTAAAAACTGTTAAATCCCAGTGGATTGATGAGGAATTTAAAATGTGTGTGGTTGAGAGGGATGAGGCAAAAGGAATGGCAAATAAGTCTGGCTGCACAACCGATTGGCAAACGTATTGCAAATTGAGAAATCATGTGACTAAACTGAATAAAAAGAAGAAGAAACAACACTATGAAACAAGGATAAATGACATAAAGAATGATAGTAAAAAGCTTTGGAGCATCTTAAATGACATTTTGGGAAGAAAGGCAAACTCAGTTCCATCATTCATTGAATCATCAGATGGCTCATTCATCACAAAACCAACTGATATTACCAACTACTTTAATAATTTTTTTATTGGCAAGATTAGCAAACTTAGGCATGACATGCCAGCAACAATTGCTGACACAACACATCCAAGCATATCTGACCAAATTATGAAAGACAAGCATTGTAATTATGAATTATGTCTATTGATTGTTGTCTAGTAACAATGACAAGCCACCAGGGTCTGACAACTTTGATGGAAAAGCAAAAGTCATTCCGCTACCTAAGAATAGTAAAGCCCCCTTTACTGGCTCAAATAGCCAACCAATTAGCCTGTTACCAACCCTTAGTAAACTATTGGAAAAAATGGTGATTGACCAGATACAATGCTATTTTACTGTAAACAAATTGACAACAAACTTTCAACAAGCACAGCACTTACACAAATGACTGATGATTGGCTGAGAGACAATGATGATACAAATATTGTGGGGGCTGTTTTGTTAGACTTCAGTGTGGCTTTTGACATTATCCATCATAGTCTGCTGCTGGAAAAACAAATGTGTTATGGCTTTACACCCCCTGCTATAATGTGGATAAAGAGTTACTTGTCTAACAGAACACAGAGGGTGTTCTTTAATGGAAGCCTCTCAAACATAATCCAGGTACAATCAGGAATTCCCCAGGGCACTGAGTAAAGCCAGTGTGTCTATGTATGCGGATGACTCAACACTATACATGTCAGCTACTACAGCAACTGAAATAACTGCAACACTTAACAAAGAGTTGCAGTTAGTTTCGGAATGGGTGGCAAGGAATAAGTTAGTCCTGAATATTTCCAGAACTAAAAGCATTGTATTTTGGTCAAATCATTCACTAAACCTGAACTACATCTCGTAATGAATAATGTGGAAATTGAACAAGTTGAGGTGACTAAACTGCTTTGAGTAACCCTGGATTGTAGACTGTCATGGTCAAAGGATATTGATACAACAGTAGCTAAGATAGGGAGAAGTATGTCCATAATTAAGCGCTGCTCTGCCTTCTTAACAACACTATCAACAAGGCAGGTCCCACATGCCCTAGTTTTGTTGCACCTAGACTACTGTTCAGTAGTGTGGTCTGGTGCCACAAAGAGGGACTTTGGAAAATTGCATTTGGCTCAGAACAGGGCAGCACGGCTGGCCCTTAAAAGTACATGGAGAGCTAACATTAATGACATCCATGTCAGTCTCTCCTGGCTCAGAGTGGAAGAGAGATTGACTTCATCACTGCTTGTTTTTGTAAGAGGTGTTGACGAGCTGAACACCCATGCATACCCCACAAGACATGCCACCATAGGTCTCTTCACAGTCCCCAAGTCCAGAACAGACTATGGGAGACGCACAGTACTACATAGAGCCATAACTACATGGAACTCTATTCCACATCAGGTAACTGAATCAGGCAGTAGAATCAGATAAAAAAGGTAAAAATACACCTTATGGAACAACGGGGACTGTGAAGAGACACACACAAGGGTATAGACACATGCGATATTGTGATATTGTTGATTGGTGGTATTAAACATTTTGTATTGTAGATAGGTAGTGGTGTAATAATGCCATATGATGTACTGTTTTATATTTGGTTTTATATGCAATGTAAATGCTTTAATATGTTTGGACCCCAGAAAGAGTAGCTGCTGCCTTGGCAGCAGCTAATGGGGATCCCTAATAAATACAAATACAAATAGGCGATTGTGTGCTTCCAACATTGTGGCAACAGTTTCAACCCCATCGAACACCTTTGGGATGAATTGGAACGCTGACTGCGAGCCAGACCTAATCGCCCAACATCAGTGCCCGACCTCACTAATGCTCTTGTGGCTGAATGGAAGCAAGTCCCCGCAGCAATGTTCCAACATCTAGTGGAAAGCGAGCAGGTGTCCACATACTTGTCGGCAGGAGACAAGGGCGTGACACATCCATCCACTGCCAAAGCCACCGGTGCCAAGCCCAGCCACATTGCCAAGACCAGACCGGTCAGATCGGCCATCTTACGCAGAGGCAAAATAACCCATTAGGTACCAGGCCAAAAGATCACAGATATGAGTTCAGGGCTATTTCTTGCATCAGAAATATAATGCCTAATATACTGCCTATTGTTTGTATTCAGAGGTAATTTGAAGATCTGCAAATTGAAGACAATACATTAACAATCTGACTGAGACATTTTATATGAGGAACTCTAAAGCCTTGACTAGAGCCTTATTACCAACACTAGTTCCTGATAAAAGGGGATGTAGCTCAGTTGGTAGAGCATGGCGTTTGCAACGCCAGGGTTGTGGGTTCGATAAAATAATGTATGCGCTAACTGTAAGTCGCTCTGGATAAGAGCGTCTGCTAAATGACTAAAATGTAAAATGTAATAAAAACAATACTTATTTCAAAGTGGAAGAATAAAAGAAATGTGTTCTGAAAAAAATGCATTGTGGTTGAAATGCTACATCATTACCATACAAATAAGATAATTTATAAAATCAGTGGAAATATGAAATTCCTGTATAAAAGCATAAAAAACGTTCTCAAGCCATACAGTAAATAATGAAAAGGTACAAAAGGTTGGCCTACAGTAGGCTACAATATGTGTTTTCAACAGTAATCCTGTCATACATTTCTGGATTAATGATCTTCCTTTGTAGAATAATATCCATTATAGCTCCACCAGTTTCATTATTTTTATGCGTGGGCAAAATGGAACCATACATGCACGGGTTGGACGCACACACTTCAACAGTCCTTCAACAGGCCAATGTCTGTTATATGAATATGGGTGTATGTGGGCAACCTTGCAACAATAGCTATGTTTTCATTAACTTGACCAGTGATTTTTTTGTAGACATTTAAAAAGTTTGCATAGAAAATATATGTGACAATTGCCTTCTAGGGTGCATTTCTGAGGAGGTTGGTGGGAGGAGCTTTAAGAGGATGGACTCATTGTAATGGTTGGAATGGAATAAATGTAATGGAGACAAACATGTGGTTTCCATATGTTTGTTGTGTTTGATACCGTTCCATATGTTCCATTCCAGCCATTACAATGTGCCCGTCCTCCTATAGCTCCTCCCACCAGCCTCCTCTGAAATGCACCCTAGAAGGCAATTGTTGCATCTATTTTCTATGCAAACCGCTGTTAAACCACCAAGCAAGGAGTTATTGTTTGAAGGTCAATGAGAGAGTGTTGAATTTGGTCAACAAAAAAAGTATGGCTTATTTGCTATGTGAGGTTTATTTGATCGAATAGAAGTTTGGTAATGCTTAAGTTGTTACGAGTGTACTGATATAAGTAGGACACCTGACATCCCGGCAACTAAAAAATAAAAATGTATATCGGAGTTGTCTCGAGATGGCTATGCATATTCATGGCATGAAGCTAGTAGCATGGCTTCTAGGGCTGTTGCGGTGGCAGTATTACCGCCACACCGGCAGTCATGACTGCAGTAAAATTCTATCTGACCGTTGAGTCACGTTAATCTCCTCTTATGCACTCTGGACATGTGTTAGTAGTACCCAACAGCCAGCCTTTGAACCACAAGCTTCTCTGCTGCCTCAGTTGGGCAGAGGCACTGAGAGAGAGAAGATGGGTCTCAAACAATGGCAAGGTGGACTTATGTCAATCAGTAAAGCCATTTGAAAACCCTGTCTCCTAGTTTGCGAGTTGTCAAAACACCCACAGAAGAAGAAAAGAGGAATCCAGAGCCAGGGTTTTCAGTTGGCTTTATGGTTTCACACAATTACGCATGCTTAGCCATTTGGCTAACTTCCAGCTTTTAACTTCCAGCTTCCGGCTAACTAACACACTTTTCAATACCAGGCCTTAGAGACATTAGTGTGACGAGTCGATCAGGTAGTTGCTACCGAGGGACCCATTTCTACTCCCGGCAGCCCCCTTTCTACAGGAGATGCCGGATATATGGCCAACAACACGGTTCGCTTTTCTATGAAGGACAAGGAGTCCAATGATCATGACCAGAGACATGTTTGCAAGGTCGGTGCTATTGGGAGCTTTAGCCTGCAAGGGAACTCACTTGAGTCCTATGATGTAATGTTTTACATGGAGGCAAAGTGTCACACTGCAATGGACTGTATGCCAGAGCAAATGCAAGGCCACTGTCACTTCTTACCATGACATGCCTTTAGAAAAGGAACTTCCGCACTATAACTGTGCACATGTACAATCCCCACATTCCAGATGAGGCTGTAGCAGCATTTGTGAGACGGTATTGTGATGTGACCTTGTTTGCAGCCTACAACAAGGACTCGTATGCAGGATGACCAATGTACCATCCCCTCACTTTGTGCTCTCACAGTTTAGGGGCAGCGCTCTGTCTCTCCTTCTCGCCTTTCCGGAGTCATAATTACAACTACAACTATTGATAAATTATCCAACCCAAATTTAGAATGAAAGTCCCTAGTGCTTCACGTTGAGTCTATCACTCGAATTTAAGACCCTCAACTTAGTACACACCGACACTGGCAGAATGTACATTTACAGAGAGGGGGACTTATACACTACCGTTCAAAAGTTTGGGGTCACTTAGAAATGTCATTGTCCATTAAAATAACATCAAATTGATCAGAAATACAGTGTAGACATTGTTAATGTTGTAAATGGCTATTGTAGCTGGAAACGGCTGATTTTTAATGGAATATCTACACAGGCGTACAGAGGCCCATTATCAGCAACCATCAGTCCTGTGTTCCAATGGCACGTTGTGTTTGCTAATCCAAGTTTATAATTTTAAAAGGCTAATTGATCATTAGAAAACCCTTTTGCAATTATGTTTTTATTTTAATAAATTTTTTTGGGGGGTAGATCAGCTTTAATATTGCAGATAGATTGTAACTTCCATCAATGTAATTGTCTGCATCACTTCCAATCCCCCATATGTTTTTTTTTCTCGCAAATAATATATATATATATATATATATATATATATATATATATATATATATATATACACACATACATATAAATACATATATATACATTTATATATATTCATATCCTTTAAAAAAAATATATTTCCCTTTATTACTTTCCAACCCCACCACCCCTTCCCTAATTGGAGTAAACTAGTGAACAACAATGCTTAGGCCTCTACTTCCAGCTTATTTATACTATATACATTTTATGGACACAGTCAATTTTACAATAATTATATTTTGTTTGTTTTTACTCATGAACTTCCTCCAACCTCAACCTCTCCGATCATTTTCATGATGTCCATTCGGTATGCCATATCTTTCTAACTGTGCTCTTTCACAAAGGCTCTCAACCTATAACCTATATACTTATTATGGACATAGTATGCTTTACATTAGTTATCTTGTTGTTATTAGTTGTTGTTAGTTGTTATTAGTCCCATCCTTCAACTCCATTAAACACCACCCATCTATCTCTTAACACCATCCATATTGGATTTCTATTTGCCATATATTTTTCAACTGTACTGTGATGTGATGTTTTACAAAAGTTCTGAACCCTTCTATTCTCATTGTTTCTACAGATTGTAAATTGAAAATAATTATTTTTGCTAAAAGTATTATTATATTATTGATCGATTGACTATGACTTTTCAGATCACCCAGTAATGCTATCTGCAGGATTAGCTCCAGGTAAATATTGCAATCCTTTAGCCACTCCTGGACCTGTGTCCAAAAACAAGTTACAAATGGACAGTACCAAAACAAATTATCTAATGATTCTGTCTCTTCGCAGCAAAATCTGCAGAGCTGGGAAGATTGTACCCCATATAAATAACATTCTATTTTGCAATTATGTTAGCACAGCTGAAAACTGTTGTGCTGATTAAAGAAGTGATAAAACTGGCCTTGAGACTAGTTGACTATCTGGAGCATCAGCAATTGTGGGTTCGATTACAGGATCAAAATGTCCAGAAACAAATTACTTTCTTCTGAAACTCGTCAGTCTATTCTTGTTCTGAGAAATGAAGGCTATTCCATGCGAGAAATTGCCAAGAAACTGAAGATCTTGTACAACGCTGTGTACTACTCCCTGCACAGAACAGCGCAAACTGGCTCTAACCAGAATAGAAAGAGGAGCGCTGTTGCTTTCATTCGAATAGTGACTGTAGAGACCCTTCTACTTGCTGCTCTCTGTTCAACAACCCACTGTTCGAGTTTGTCCTCTAACTGTGGCCATCTCGCTTTGTTCCCTCGGAAACTCTGTTTAGTCTTCTTTACTTGGCGCAGGTCATCTTCTTGCTTCCTCCACTTCCGTACCATTGATTCATTAATGTTGAATTATCTCGCTGCTGCTCTATTCCCATATTCTACTGCGTGACCGACAGCCTTGAGCTTGAACTCTGCGTCGTAAGCGTGTCTCTTGAAAGGTGCCATTTTGGGGTCTTTATACACACACAAGTGGTGTGGGACTGTGAGTAAGCACAGTACCGGTGTTTACTGACTACGGTAGCCGTAATGCTGCAAGCGGTGCGGCTTTGTAGTTTACCAGTCGTACTGAAACATTTCATTATTATTAAATTGTTTTTATTGTTTTTTCATACTGAAACATTTTGACAGAGCGCCTTGAGCGCCGTGTACAACCAGTATGGATCAACCAATTAACCAATTGATCCATATATAGTGCTCCGGATTATAAGGCGCACTGTCGTTTTTTGAGAATATTAAAGGCTTTTAAGTGCGCCGTATAGTGCGGAAAATACGGTATGTAAATCATGCAAATATAACTTGTCTGTGTAAGCAGTATATAACAGAACTAACGGGACTGCCCTGGCTGAGGTCCCAACCGACGTGTACTATGGTACATTAAGTTTGCTGGAACCTCTCCAGCTTGCTAATAATAAATCATTATTCATTTAATTTTGACTTCAGGTGTCCCTGGTGTTGAATTTCCACGACAAGATGTATACGATGGTGCATCTGAATGACTGACTGACGTGAATCTCCTCTTGAAACAGACAGAAATCTGGGACCAATGACGTCTCACACTCTCAGAAAACCTACAGTGGGGAGAACAAGTATTTGATACACTGCCGATTTTGCAGGTTTTCCTACTTACAAAGCATGTAGAGGTCTGTAATTTTTATCATAGGTACACTTCAACTGTGAGAGATGGAATCTAAAACAAAAATCCAGAAAATCACATTGTATGATTTTTAAGTAATTAATTTGCATTTTATTGCATGACATAAATATTTGATACATCAGAAAAGCAGAACTTTAATATTTGGTACAGAAACCTTTGTTTGCAATTACAGAGATCATACGTTTCCTGTAGGTCTTGACCAGGTTTGCACACACTGCAGCAGGGATTTTGGCCCACTCCTCCATACAGACCTCCAGATCCTTCAGGTTTTGGGGCTGTCGCTGGGCAATTACGGACTTTCAGCTCCCTCCAAAGATGTTCTATTGGGTTCAGGTCTGGAGACTGGCTAGGCCACTCCAGGACCTTGAGATGCTTCTTACGGAGCCACTCCTTAGTTGCCCTGGCTGTGTGTTTCGGGTCGTTGTCATGCTGGAAGACCCAGCCACGACCCATCTTCACTGCTCTTACTGAGGAAAGGAGGTTGTTGGCCAAGATCTCGTGATACATGGCCCCATCCATCCTCCCCTCAATACGGTGCATTCGTCCTGTCCCCTTTGCAGAAAAGCATCCCCAAAGAATGATGTTTCCACCTCCATGCTTCATGGTTGGGATGGTGTTCTTGGGGTTGTACTCATCCTTCTTCTTCCTCCAAACACGGCAAGTGGAGTTTAGACCAAAAAGCTCTATTTTTGTCTCATCAGACCACATGACCTTCTCCCATTCCTCCTCTGGATCATCCAGATGGTCATTGGCAAACTTCAGATGGGCCTGGACATGCGCTGGCTTGAGCAGGGGGACCTTGCGTGCGCTGCAGGATTTTAATCCATGACGGCGTAGTGTGTTACTAATGGTTTTCTTTGAGACTGTGGTCCCAGCTCTCTTCAGGTCATTGACCAGGTCCTGCCGTGTAGTTCTGGGCTGATCCCTCACCTTCCTCATGATCATTGATGCCCCACGAGGTGAGATCTTGCATGGAGCCCCAGACCGAGGGTGATTGACCGTCATCTTGAACTTCTTCCATTTTCTAATAATTGCGGCAACAGTTGTTGCCTTCTCACCAAGCTGCTTGCCTATTGTCCTGTAGCCCATCCCAGCCTTGTGCAGGTCTACAATTTTATCCCTGATGTCCTTACACATCTCTCTGGTCTTGGCCATTGTGGAGAGGTTGGAGTCTGTTTGATTGAGTGTGTGGACAGGTGTATTTTATACAGGTAACGAGTTCAAACAGGTGCAGTTAATTCAGGTAATGAGTGGAGAACAGGAGGGCTTCTTAAAGAAAAACTAACAGGTCTGTGAGAGACGGAATTCTTACTGGTTGGTAGGTGATCAAATACTTATGTCATGCAATAAAATGCAAATTAATTACTTAAAAATCATACAATGTGATTTTCTGGATTTTTGTTTTAGATTCCGTCTCTCACAGTTTAAGTGTACCTATGATAAAAATTACAGACCTCAACATGCTTTGTAAGTAGGAAAACCTGCAAAATCGGCAGTGTATCAATTACTTGTTCTCCCCACTGTAAATGATCTTTAAGCTTTCCGTTTATGATGCACCATGCTGCCTTGTTGACAACATGACCAACAATTCATGGGCCATCGAGCAGTGTCCTGCGGCACAGCATAATCAAATCCCCCCGACTGTGGAATGCTCCACCGGATGTGATGGCTTGTATCATGATGGTTTTAAAATCTTCATAAGAGGTCAGGTGTGCTATGGGGAATGTGATTATGTTTGAGCAAGCACTGACTGTAGGGTAGCATAGGGTGTGCACTGGCATTCAGACTTGACACTCATGATCAAATTTGAAGACAATTCTAAAGGCCTGCTGTTCAGACAGCAGTAGTGGCTTGTGCCCCTGACCCGTCAGCCATTGAATAACTTTAGGGACAGTGGGAACTGTTAGTCTGGATGGCTTCAGTTCTTGTCCATCTTCTTCCTCCCCTACTTGTTCACCGTGCACTGCTGCTTCCTTTTCCTCCATTCCTCCTGAAACACACAGTTACAGGTGTGTGTTTTTGATAGTGACAATGTCAACATCAATGTGAAAAACAGTGCTGTGTTCATAGTATGGTCTATGGCTTTTGAAGGCAAAGTAAGCCAAAAGTAACAAAGTAATTGGACTATGTTACTGAGTGAGTAATCCAATAGATTTTACCATTATAAACTGGTAATCAGCAACTGAACACATTATCAGTTATCATCCCAACCCTGTTGGTTTATGACCATTAATGTTGACAATTTCAACAACAAAAAAATACAAGGTTGAGGCTCACCTGCAGTTTCCACATCTTGAACAAAGTCCTGAATGTAGTTTATTATCTGACTCTCTGGCAGTCCTGGAGGTTCCTCTTCCGCTCATTTCAGGAGCTATGAGGCTGACTACGTAGTCAGCATCCGGCTGAAAAAGGATAAATAAAATTTAGAAATATATCTGACATACAACATAACTAGTAATAAAACAAATTCACAAACGGTGCAATCTTACCCAGGGACAAAGAGACTCTTGCAGAGATTTGACTGCTTCTGAAGGACATCCAGGAAGTTGTACAACTTATGTAGGAGGTATACACTGAAAATAAAAGGTTTCCAGGCCTTTGTAGTCCTGCCTGGTGTTCTGGAAGAAGGGTTTATTCTTATTTTTCCAGAGGCAGCCTGCCTCCAGAAGAGGTTCGGAAAGCAAAATTCACATTGATAAGTCTACATTTGAGTTTATTTGATCTCAAAATTGTAATGAGAAACAGTTTAGGGAAGTGGAAAAGAGGTATATGAGAGTTGTAAGTGTGCGTCACTATGTATCAGAGAGAGCATATCTTCTAATCTTATTTTGTGTCAGCATATGTGTAAAGTACCAAACTAAGAACTACCAACTTGGGATGCATAACAGTTTCAGAGTGAGAGAGCGAGAGCAAGAGCGAGAGCGAGGGATGATAATGAGAAAAATAATACATAATTTACAGATTATTGGATGAATTTATCAATCGTCAAAACAGTGGGAAGACCCCTATGATGGGTTGGGTATAGACAGCAAAATGACACATTTCCTGTATTCTGGGACCATTGATATGCACCTGGCCATCTCCTGGTTACTGGAGGAATGCAATTGTCTCTGGGTCTGTCCCTGCACCTCTGTCTGCTGATGCCCCTGACATTACATTTGACATTTAAGTCATTTAGCAGACGCTCTTATCCAGAGCGACTTACAGGAGCAAGTAGGGTTAAGTGCCTTGCTCAAGGGCACATCGACAGATTTTTCACCTAGTCGGCTCGGGGATTAGAACCAGCGACCTTTCGGTTACTGCACAACGCTCTTAACCACTAAGCTACCTGCCGCCCTGACTATGCAATTGATGCACCTGAGCTTGCTGATGAGGTGGCACTGGACTCTGACCATGATTAATAGTCTGGGTCAGCACAGAGATTAGGCTGTGTGCAGCCGAAACCACCTCTGAATAGTCTCTCTGCTGAATACAAAGTCAACATTAGCTGGATATAGGGACAAGGGAAAAGCATTAACCGACTTGACCAAATTTGAATGTCTCAAGCTTAAATAGATAGCTAGTCCAGAACATTTTGCTAAGGGTAATTCAGATACAATCATACAGTGGGGGAAACATTTATTTAGTCAGCCAAAAATTGTGCAAGTTCTCCCACTTAAAAAGATGAGAGAGGCCTGTAATTTTCATCATAGGCACACATCAACTATGACAGACAAATTGAGAAAAGAAAATCCAGAAAATCACATTGTAGGATTTTTAATGAATTTATTTGCAAATTATGGTGGAAAATAAGTATTTGGTCACCTACAAACAAGCAAGATTTCTGGCTCTCACAGACCTGTAACTTCTTCTTTAAGAGGCTCCTCTGTCCTCCACTCGTTACCTGTATTAATGGCACCTGTTTGAACTTGTTATCAGTATAAAAGACACCTGTCCACAACCTCAAACAGTCACACTCCAAACTCCAATATGGCCAAGACCAAAGAGCTGTCAAAGGACACCAGAAACAACATTGTAGACCTGCACCAGGCTGGGAAGACTGAATCTGCAATAGGTAAGCAGCTTGGTTTGAAGAAATCAACTGTGGGAGCAATTATTAGGAAATGGAAGACATACAAGACCACTGATAATCTCCCTCGATCTGGGGCTCCACGCAAGATCTCACCCCGTGGGGTCAAAATGATCACAAGAACGGTGAGCAAAAATCCCAGAACCACACGGGGTGACCTAGTGAATGACCTGCAGAGAGTTGGGACCAAAGTAACAAAGCCTACCATCAGTAACACACTACGCCGCCAGGGACTCAAATCCTGCAGTGCCAGACGTGTCCCCCTGCTTAAGCCAGTACATGTCCAGGCCCGTCTGAAGTTTGCTAGAGTGCATTTGGACGATCCAGAAGAGGATTGGGAGAATGTCATATGGTCAGATGAAACCAAAATAGAACTTTTTGGTAAAAACTCAACTCGTCGTGTTTGGAGGACAAAGAATGCTGAGTTGCATCCAAAGAACACCATACCTACTGTGAAGCATGGGGGTGGAAACATCATGCTTTGGGGCTGTTTTTCTGCAAAGGGACCAGGACGACTGATCCGTGTAAAGGAAAGAATGAATGGGGCCATGTATCGTGAGATTTTGAGTGAAAACCTCCTTCCATCAGCAAGGGCATTGAAGATGAAACGTGGCTGGGTCTTTCAGCATGACAATGATCCCAAACACACCGCCCGGGCAACGAAGGAGTGGCTTCGTAAGAAGCATTTCAAGGTCCTGGAGTGGCCTAGCCAGTCTCCAGATCTCAACCCCATAGAAAATCTTTGGAGGGAGTTGAAAGTCTGTGTTGCCCAGCGACAGCCCCAAAACATCACTGCTCTAGAGGAGATCTGCATGGAGGAATGGGCCAAAATACCAGCAGCAGTGTGTGAAAACCTTGTGAAGACTTACAGAAAACGTTTGACCTGTGTCATTGCCAACAAAGGGTATATAACAAAGTATTGAGAAACTTTTGTTATTGACCAAATACTTATTTTCCACCATAATTTGCAAATAAATTCATTAAAAATCCTACAATGTGATTTTCTGGATTTTTTTTCTCAATTTGTCTGTCATAGTTGATGTGTACCTATGATGAAAATTACAATCTTTTTAAGTGGGAGAACTTGCACAATTTTTGGCTGACTAAATACTTTCTTTCCCCACTGTATATGTATGACTAGTTTGAACATAATCTTTCCGTAAACCAAGTAGCTGTCCATAAAGGGCGAAATGTGATTTCAATCTCATGATGTAAGAGTATTATCGTGTCATGGTGGATACATGTAATGTTACCTATCTAGTTAACTGGAGACATTCGTGATGGGACTAAAATCACAATGGCTTATTTCGACGTGACTTGGTTTAATAAAAACATACGGACAACCCTATGGCTGGCAGTGGCTAGCTACAGGCTGGCAGCGACTAGTTACAGGCATGTAGTGTCTTGCGATTCATTCCATTTGGCTAGCTAGTCAGACCCCTTAAGACAGCTGACTAAACTATGTAATTAACGTACTTCAAAATTATAAACTGAACAAATATATAAACGCAACATATAAAGTGTTGGTCCCATGTTTCATGAGCTGAAATAAAAGATCCCAGATATGTCCCATATGCACAAAAAGCTTATTTCTCTCAAATTTTGTGCACAAATTTGTTTACATCCCTGATAGTGTGTAAGGACAGACGATGGGAGACGAGAAGCAAGTACAGGGAGTGAACATTTATTGAAAAACAGACAGGAACAAAACACTGACAGTGTTTGGACAACGGAAAACGAAACAACATTAACGCTGACACTGGGATCAAACAGAGGAACAGACAGCTATAGGGGAGGTAATTAAGCCGTGATGAAATTCAGGTGAGTCCAATGAAGCGCTGATGCGCGTAACGATGGTGACAGGTGTGCGTAATGATGGGTAGCCTGGTGCCCTCGAGCTCCAGGAAGGGGGACCGGGAGTAGGCGTGACATAGTGAGCGTTTCTCCTTTGCCAAGATAATCCATCCAGCTGACAGGTGTGGCATATTAAGAAGCTGATTAAACACCATGCAGTATTGTCACACAACACAATGTCACAGATGTCTCAAGTTTTGAGGGAGCGTGCAATTGGCATGCTGACTGCAGGAATGTCCACCAGACTGTTGCCTCTGTCGTTTTAGAGATTTTTTTAGGGGGTAGATCAGCTTTAATATTGCAGATAGATTGTAACTTCCATCAATGTAATTATCTGCATCACTTCCAATCCCCCATATGTTTTCTTTATTTCTTTTCTCGCATATATATATATATATATACATAAATACACACACACACATACAGTGAGGGAAAAAGTATTTGATCCCACTGAACAGTGAGAGACAGAATAACAACAAAAAAATCCAGTAAAACGCATGTCAAAAATGTTATACATTTATTTGCATTTTAATGAGGGAAATAAGTATTTGACACGCTCTCAATCAGAAAGATTTCTGGCTCCCAGGTGTCTTTTATACAGGTGACGAGCTGATATTAGGAGCACACTCTTAAAAGGAGTGCTCCTAATCTCAGTTTGTTACTTGTATAAAAGACACCTGTCCACAGAAGCAATCAATCAATCAGATTCCAAACTCTCCACCATGGCCAAGACCAAAGAGCTCTCCAGGTACAAGATTGTAGACCTAAACAAGGCTGGAATGGGCTACAAGACCATCGCCAAGCAGCTTGGTGAGAAGGTGACAACAGTTGGAACAATGGAAGAAACACAAAATAACTGTCAATCTCCCTCGGCCTGGGGCTCCATGCAAGATCTCACCTCGTGGAGTTGCAATGATCATGAGAACGGTGAGGAATCAGCCCAGAACTACACGGGAGGATCTTGTCAATGATGTCAAGGCAGCTGGGACAATAGTCACCAAGAAAACAATTGGTAACACACTACGCCGTGAACGACTGAAATCCTGCAGCGCCCGCAAGGTCCCCCTGCTCAAGAAAGCACATATACATGCCCGTCGGAAGTTTGCCAATGGACATCTGAATGATTCAGAGGAGAACAGGGTGAAAGTGTTGTGGTCAGATGAGACCAAAATTGAACTCTTTGGAACACCATCCCCACCGTCAAACATGGAGGTGGAAACATTATGCTTTGGGGGTGTTTTTCTACTAAGGGGACAGGACAACTTCACTGCATTAATGGGACGATGGACGGGGCCATATACTGTCAAATCTTGGGTGAGAACCTCCTTCCCTCAGCCAGGGCATTGAAAATGGGTTGTGGATGGGTATTCCAGCATGACAATGACCCAAAACACACGGCCAAGGCAACAAAGGAGTGGCTCAAGAAGAAGCACATTAAGGTCCTGGAGTGGCCTAGCCAATCTCCAGACCTTAATCCCATAGAAAATCTGTGGAGGGAGCTGAAAGTTTGAGTTGCCAAATGTCAGCCTCGAAACCTTAATGACTTGGAGAAGATCTGCAAAGAGGAGTGGGACAAAATCCCTCCTGAGATGTGTGCAAACCTGGTGGCCAACTACAAGAAACGTCTGACCTCTGTGATTGCCAACAAGGGTTTTGCCACCAAGTACTAAGTAATGTTTTGCAGAGGGGTCAAATACTTATTTCCCTCATTAAAATGCAAATACATTTATAACATTTTTGACATGCGTTTTTTTCTGGATTTTTTTGTTGTTATTCTGTCTCTCACTGTTCAAATAAACCTACCATTAAAATTATAGACTGATCATGTCTGTCAGTGGGCAAATGTACAAAATCAGCAGGGGATCAAATACTTTTTCCCTCACTGTACATACATATACGCATATACATACATATATACATACATATCCTTTAAATATATATATATATTTCCCTTTATTACTTTCCAACCCCACCATCCCTTCCCTAATTGGAGTAAACTAGTGAACAACAATGCTTAGGCCTCTACTTCATGCTTATACATACTATATACATTTTATGGACACAGACAATTTTACAATAATTATATTTTGTTTGTTTTTACTCCTGAACTTCCTCCGATCATTTTCATGATGTCCATCTGGTATGCTTCTATATGCCATATCTTTCTAACTGTACTCTTACACAAAAGCTCACAATATATAACCTATATACTTATTATGGACACAGCATGTCTTACACTAGTTATCTTGTTGTTATTTGTTGTTGTTATTAGTCCCATCCTTCAGCTCCATTCAACACCTCCCATCTATCTCTTAACACCATCCATATTGGATTTCTATTTGCCATATATTTTTCAACTGTACTGTGATGTTTTACAAAAGTTCTGAACCTTTCTATTCACATTGTTTCTACAGTTTGTGAATTGAAAATAAACATTTTTGCTAAAAGTATTATTATATTATTGATCGATTGACTATGACTTTTCAGATCACCCAGTAGTGCTATCTGCAGGGTCAGCTCCATGCAAATATTGCAATCCTTCAGCCTTTCCTGGACCTGTGTCCAGAAACAAGCTACACATGGACAGTACCCAAACAAATGATCTAATGATTCTGTCTCTTCACAGCCAAATCTGCAGAGCTGGGAAGATTGTATCCCCCATACAAATAACATTCTATTGGTAGGAAGAATTTTATAGAATTATTTTAATTGAACAATTCTAAGTTTTGAATCCGGCGTTGTTTTGCGTATCAGTTCATAAAGCTCCTGAGTGGCGCAGTGGTCTAAGGCACTGCATCGCAGTGCAAACTGTGCCACTAGAGATCCTGGTTCGAATCCAGGCTCTGTCGCAGCCGGCCGCGACCAGGAGACCCATGGGGCGGCGCACAATTGGCCCAGCGTCGTCCAGGGTAGAGGAGGGAATGGCCGGCAGGGATGTAGCTCAGTTAATAGAGCATGGCGTTTGCAACGCCAGGGTTGTGGGTTTGATTCCCACGGGGGGGCAAGTATATAAAAAAATATATATGTATTCACTAACTGTAAGTCGCTCTGGATAAGAGCGTCTGCTAAATGACTAAAATGTAATAAACACTATGCCATGGAATTGGTACGTTAAAAATCTCTTCCCAACTATTTTGCACTCTACATGGGACGGCTGTCAATCTTTTGGTCCTTAAATGAAACTGATAAAAACTGTTATTTATCACAATTTTCTTTAACCAATGTTCTTTAATGCAAGGCCGACAGACAAGTTCCTTACTTTTTCCTCCTTCCACTTTACTCTTCCATTTTTGTGGTAATGCTGCAATTATTTGGTTCTAATTTTGGGTAGAGCAGACATTTCCATATGTTTTTGTTAGCTGCATAACTCCACCAATTCTACCGATAATATCATTTACGAAGATTATACCTTTTTTTTTATGTTCTCAAAAAATAATGTTTTTTTATTATCAATTAGTATATTTGAGTTTAACCACAATATTTGTTGCAATATTTGTTCTGTCATTTCTGGAGGATTAAATCCAAATTGTAACCAACTTTCTATGGCTTGTTTTAGAAATAGTGATATTTGGGAGATTATTCCCTTTTCAAATACCTGAAAGTGAGGGGTTGTAATCTGAATAAAGGGAAAAAGTCCCTTCTTGAACATTGGGTGAGACAATCTTACTAGTTTGCTAGAGAACCAGTTCGGATTTAAGTATAATTTTTGTATGACTGAAGCTTTTAGTGATAGGTCTAATGCTTTAATATTTAATAATTTCTGTTCTCCGAATTCATATTCATTATATAAATAGGCCCGTTTAATTTTGCAAGATCTTATATAATTTTGCTAACTTTCTATTAAAATGTATTGGAGTGAGATATATTTCATTTGGGATATGTATTCTGAGTATATCCACATCACCATCAGACCATTTTATTGGTAAACTACAAGGTAATGTAAAAATTGTATTTTTTAGTGATCCAATACGTAATGTAGTACATTTATTATAATTTGGTTGTAATCCAGAGTGGTTCGAAAATGTATCTAGATCCTCTATGAGGCTGTGGAGGGATTCAAGTTGTGGATTTAAAAGAAAACATGAATCATCAGCATACAATGACACCTTTGTTTTTAAGCCCTGGATTTCTAATCCCTTGATATTATTGTTGGATCTGATTTTAATAGCTAATATCTCGATCGCAATAATGAATAGATATGCCGATAGTGGACAACCTTGTTTCACTCCTCTTGACAGTTTAAAACCTTCTGAGAAATAGCCATTATTTACTATTTTACACCTAGGGTTACTACACATGATTTTAACCCAATTTATAAGAGATTGACCAAAATAGAAATGCTCCAGGATTTTATATATAAACCCCAGTCGTACTTTATCAAATGCCTTTTCGATGTCTGCTATGAATAGTAGGCCTGGTTTCCCAGATTTTCCATAGTGTTCTATTGTTTCCAGTACTTGCCTTATATTATCTCCAATGTATCGCCCATGTAAAAAACCTGTCTGATTAGAATGAATAATGTCCGACAATACCTTTTTAATTCTATGCCCTATACATTTTGCTAGAATTTTGGACTGGATCTTTATATTTTCCACTTGTATCCTGTTTCAGTAATAATGATATCAGACCTTCTTCTTGAGTGTTTGGCTGTAGGTCTAACCGGCCTCACACCTGCGACCACGTGTATGGCTTTGTGTGGGCGAGCGGTTTGCTGATGTCAACATTGTGAACAGAGTGCCTCATGGTGGCGGTAGGGTTATAGTATTGGCAGGCATAAGCTATGGACAATGAACACAATAGCATTTTATCGATGGCAATTTGAATGCACAAAAATACAGTGACGAGATCCTAAGGCCCATTTTTTTTAAAGGTCTCTGTGACCGAAAGATCCATAAGACTTTGCCATAAGCCATAAGACTGCTGAACAACTAATCAAATGGCCTCCCAGACTATTTACATTGAGCCCCCCTCCCTTTTGTTTTACGGCTGCTACACGCTGTTTATTATCTATCCATAGTCACTTTACCCCTACCTACATGTACAAATTACCTCGACTAACCTGTACCCCCGCACATTTACTTGGTACCGGTACCCCCTATGTATAGCCTCGTTGTTATTTTATTCTGTTTATTTTTTTACTTTAGTTTATTTAGTAAATATTTTCTTAACTCTATTTCTTGAACTGCATTGTCGGTTAAGGGCTTGAAAGTAAGCATTTCACAGTAAGGTCTACACCTGTTGTATTCGGCGCATGTGACAAATAAAATGTGATTTGGATCTGTATTCCCAGTCATGTAAAATCCATAGATTAGGGCCTAATTTATTTATTTCAATTGACTGATTTCCTCATATGAACTGTAACTCAGTAAAATCAATGAAATTGTTTCATGTTGCATTTATAATTTTGTTCAGTATATTAAGCGTATCTTTATACAATACATTTCATGGTATCAGGCAAGATTGGATCTAGGCTACAGGTATTGTTTTGGGAATAGCTATTTAGTGTTGTCGCTATTGTATGGCACTCTCACACGCACACACTCACTCACCCCATCACTCACTCACTTACTCTGGGCAATCCTTTCACTACGGCTGGCAGTGGCTAGTTGTAACGTTACAGACATGCAGTCTTGCGATTTATTCCATTTCCATTTGGCTAGCTAGTCTGACACCAAAGCCAGCCAACTAAGCTAACGTACTTCAAAATTGTCAGTCACGGGTCAATAATGTACGGATATTAGAAGGATGTCTTTCTAATACATTTAATGACAAACCATGTAACTACTTAGGTAAACATATGAATTACCTGTTACCCAAAGTTCGGCACAGGTGTTGGAAACTGGTTCACCATGTTTAGAACATGCGGGCACAGGGGGAAAGATTTGGGGTGTAGTGGTGAAGTCAGACTGTCTGGTTAAGTAGCCAATTGAAAAAAAGCCTTTATATCATGTTCATTGATTGGGTTAAGACGAACAGTCACTCCAAAATGTGCCTACGCTGTCTTGTTCTGTATGCTTTGTACAAAATAATAAAATGCAGCACGACAGGATCTTTCTAAACGTAGCTCTTTATTAGCTAGCTATAACTGGCATGTTCATGTGTCTCCGGCCATGATCATCTGAAGATGACCTCACCACCTGGGTGGTCTTAACCAATCATAGCGCAGTATGATATGACGGTAGAATGCATTACAATTCAGTATGCTGACACATATTAATATTACATCCCCCTTCTTAAAAAAAAAAAGAGGAAAATGTTCTACATATTTTAAGCGCTTCTTTTGAATACATGCTCTGTAGTTTGAACTCGAGGTAAGTAACCATTTATACTGCACCAACTGCGTCAACATAACAGACTCTGAAACAATGATTCAGCATACTGTTACTTTTAGAACAAACATTTCTCAGCAACTCAGCTTTTCACTGTAGCAATGACATCTCAACATTTCAAACAAATACAATACCAAAGCATTTCAAGTTAACTTTTCAATAACAAGTTTACAGTCCGGAACTCTTTTAGGGCAGCGATCTGCCTAAACCCTTTGACATTTCACAGGTCTAGGACAGCTCTAGGCTTGACCTCTCTTCCTGACCTTGTGTGATATGAAGCTGAGCATGCTTCTGTGTCAGTCAACAGTTATTGTGGTGTTGCAGGTAAGTATGGTGAATGTTGTGTTGTGTTGTGTGTTTAGTCCATCCCATTCTCTTTCAACAGTTCATCTCGTCAGTGTTGTTATTTTGTGTTCAGTAGGTGACGACGATTGCGGTGGTACACCGCTCCTTTTGCGGTGCAAACGTGATATGAACGTTCAGTGTCAACTGGTTGGATGACGACTGCTGGCTGCACGTTTTGCATGCATTTCCTTGTAGCTGACGACCTCAGTTTGCAGCTGCTGGTTGGAGCTGGGAAGGATTGAGCGAAGTCTGCATCTCATCAACAGCTGGGCTGGTGATTTGAAGTTGTCAACTGGAGTGTTGCGGTATTCAAGGAGACTGAGGTAGGGGTCTCTCTCGTCTGCTTTTGCTTTGTCCATGAGTGATTTAGCAAACTGAACAGATTTTTCAGCAAGGCACTTTGAGGGTAATGTGGGCTTGTGGTGGCTTGTGTGAACTCCCATGCTTTTGTGAAGGATTCAAACTAATTTGATTTGTAACAGGGGCCATTGTCAGATATGAAAGTCTCTACAATGCCATGCCTGGCAAATTCTGCTTTCAGCTTGTGTATCACAGCTGCAGATGTGGTGTTGTCGAGTTCGAAGTATCTGCTGTAGTAGTCCACTGTTATAATGTAGTCCTCGTTGTTCCAGATGAACAGATTGGTTGCCACGACCTGCCAGGGTTGGTCTGGGATACAGTGAGGTAACATTAGCTCTTTGGTGTTTGAAGGGCGTCGTTCAAGACAGGTGGGGCATTTACCAACCATGTTCTCTATTTGTTTGCACATTCCGGGCCAAAACAAAATGTCCTGTGCTCTCTGTTTGCACTTTTCCATGCCCATGTGTCCAGCATGGATCTTTGTCAAAATCTCTTCTTTGAGACTGGTAGGAATGATGATTTCCTCTCCTTTGAAAATGATTCCGTTGATCTGTGATAGTTCGTCACGATGGTTCCAGAACTCTGAGACGCTCTGAGGGCATTTTCTTCTCTCCTCAGGCCATCCTGACTGTATGACTTTCCTCAGCTGAGTGAGTTGTGTCTTTTTCTGCTTGGATCTCCTTCAGTTTTGTGTCACTAACTGGTAAGTTGCTGTACACAGTGTGCACCTGCATATCCATGCCTTCACTGAAGCTGCTGTCCTTGTAGGTAAGAAACTTCCTGGAGAGTGTGTCTGCGACAGGGATGTCTTTGCCTGAACGGTGAGTGATTGTGAAGTCGTAGTTTTGTAGTTGAAGGATCATTCTCTGTAGCCTTGGTGGGGCTGCGGCTAACGGTTTCCTCATGATTGACTTGAGAGGCTTGGGGTTGGATTCCACAATGACTTGTCGTCCATAGACATACTGATGGAAACGCTTACACGCAACAGAATGGCGTACAGCTCCTTTTCGATTTGAGTGTAATTGATTTCACAGTCTGTGAGAGATTTGGAAGCGTAGCCGATGGGTTTTCCTTCTTGCAGTAGCACTGCACCTAGTCCATACTTCAACGCGTCCACCTGGAGTTTGAGCTCTTTGTTGGGGTCGTAGTAAGCAAGGATTGGTCCTGGTTCTCTCGTGATGAAGTCATTCACTTTCTGGAAAGCGATGTCGTGTTGCTTGTCCCAGAGGAACTCACTGGACTGTTTTAGCAGCTGACGCAGGGGTGCATTAGCATTGGAGAGGCTGGGTGCGAACTTGGCTAAGTAGTTGACCATGCCAAGCACTGTTTCCAGCTCTGTGCGGTTCTTTGGTGGCTCCATTTCCTTTATGGCTGAGATCTTCTGCGGATCTGGCTTGATTCCATTCATGTGAGAAGATGTCCGAAGTAGCTGACCTCTGTAGCACCGACTGTGCTCTTCTCAGGGTTGAGCCAGACTCCTCTCTCACTAGACCTTTGCAGCATCGCGCTGAGGTTTCTGTCGTGTTCCTCTTTGGTTCGACCATAGACAAGGATGTCATCCACAATTTCCACAACTCCGTCGAGGCTTTCGTACACATGCTGTTGGTAAGTGGTAATGGGGGTGTTTGATAGCCTTGTTCAAGTCTCTTGGGTCGAGACATACTCTGAGCTTGCCTGTGCGTGGTTTCTCCACCACCACTAAAACGTTGACCCAATCCGTCAGTTCTGTAACCTTGGTGACGATGTCAGATTGCTCCATGCTCTCCAACTCTTTCTTCAGACGGGCGCGGAGAGCAAGGGGAATCTTTCTCGGTGGGTAGACCACAGGGGTTGCGTCTGGGTCAAGGTGAATGGTACATTCTCCTGGGAATAGTCCTATTCCTGTAAAAACATCAGCAAACTCCTCCATTACATTCTCTATCTCTACTGGTGCTGTCACTGATAAAACTAGCTTGATGAAGTCCATGTCTAAACATGCTTTAAGACCTAGCACTGCAGGTGCTCGAGTGTCAACCATGTAAAAGTTCAACATCATGTCACTTTCCTTGTATTTGCGTTTGAAAGTGCATGTGCCTTTTACTGGGAGCTGTTCACCACCATAACCAGTCAGTCTACGCGTGGGGTGTTTGGAGTCTGTCTCTCTCCGTTCTGAAACATGCTCTATGGGCACCGGAGTTGTGCTTGGATGTCTGCCTGACTGCGTGCACTGCTTGTCGTGCTGCCGCCTGAAATGGTTTTCATCTGAACCTGTGCTAGCTCGTGAGATCTGGCTATGTCGATAGCTTTGTCCAGCGTTAGTTCAGACCCAACATTCAAAAGTTTCTCTCTCACTCGCGGTGAGTGTATTCCAAATACAATACGGTCCCTGACCATCTCATCCTTGTTTTCATAATCACAGTCTTTAACAAACAGATGCAGCGTAGTGACAAACTGTTCGCTAGCTCCCTGTACTTTCTCATGGAATTTGTACCTAGTGAAAATTGTATTGTCTTCGGCACAACATATGCTTCAAAACGATCGTAGTATGTTTTCAGTACCTTTGATTCAGCCTCTAAGTGTCCATGTGTTGTAAACGATCCAAAGGAGCAGGTAACTGCACTTTTCCTCTTCTCCTCTTTCCTTCAGAGGACCCGTGAACATTAGCTCCACATGTTGTTTGAACTTACGCCATGCATCGGGTAGATTTGTAGACCCCCAAATCCATATTTTTAGTCCTTTTACTCTGACACCATGTCTTGTTTTGTATGCTTTGTACAAAATAATAAAATGCAGCACGACAGGATCTTTGTAAACCTAGCTCTTTATTAGCTAGCTATAACTGGCATGTTCATGTGTCTCCGGCCATGATCATCTGAAGATGACCTCACCACCTGGGTGGTCTTAACCAATCATAGCGCTGTATGATACGACAGTAGAATGTATCCAATTACAATTCAGTATGCTGTCACATGAATATTACATACGCCTCCCTCTAAACGTAGGCACAATAATTTCAATAGGTTTGGTTGTTGGGAAAGTTTACTGTAACTGTAAACGATTTCTGCATTCGTTTTCAAATAACTTGTTCAATTCTTTGTCATAGAGTTTTGCTCTCGCTTTAAAATTATTTGCTTGCAAGTGTTTGGGTTTTGATATTATTTTTGTTTACCATTATATTACTCCTGTCCCCATTGCAGAATGCAGCCTTTTTGATGTCGATTTAATCCACACTTGCATTATTCCCCTCGTTTGGTGATTGGCATTTAGGCTGTGACAACGAAAAGGCAGCAGACAGACCTACGGTATGTTTTAGCAGGGATGTTTGGTAGCGTGATCTGATTTGTAAGTATGAAAATAATTTTGTCAAACACATTGTGAACCCAAAAGTGTAAGTTTGATTCTAGAGGGGGGACAAAATATAGAAAAATGATTTGGTTAAAAACAGACCGATGGTATGACTGCTACATATGTAAACTAATGAGTAGAGATAAGTACCATGAAAAGTTGAGCTATCAGTGTTCACTACTACTCACTCCTGTTCATTTTGTGGTATTTGGCATCAGTAACTTACTTTAATTTGCAATTTTTTTATATTTCACTGCACTGTTGAGGTAGCCCGCATGTAAGCATTTCATTGCATAGGCTACAGCGGGGTATAAACTACAGTGGGGAGAACAAGTATTTGATACACTGCCGATTTTGCAGGTTTTCCTACTTACAAAGCATGTAGAGGTCTGTACTTTTTATCATAGGTACACTTCAACTGTGAGAGACAGAATCTAAAACAAAAATCCAGAAAACAAATCAAATCAAATCAAATTTTATTGGTCACATGCGCCGAATACAACAGGTGCAGACATTACAGTGAAATGCTTACTTACAGCCCTTAACCAACAGTGCATTTATTTTAAACAAAAAAGTAAGAATAAAACAACAACAAAAAAGTGTTGAGAAAAAAAGAGCAGAAGTAAGATAAAGTGACAGTAGGGAGGCTATATATACAGTAAAATAAAGTGACAGTAGGGAGGCTATATATACAGGGGGGTACCGGCTAGTTGAGGTAATATGTACATGTGGGTAGAGTTAAAGTGACTATGCATAAATACTTAACAGAGTAGCAGCAGCGTAAAAAGGATGGGGTGGGGGGGCAGTGCAAATAGTCCGGGTAGCCATGATTAGCTGTTCAGGAGTCTTATGGCTTGGGGGTAGAAGCTGTTGAGAAGTCTTTTGGACCTAGACTTGGCACTCCGGTACCGCTTGCCGTGCGGTAGCAGAGAGAACAGTCTATGACTAGGGTGGCTGGAGTCTTTGACAATTTTGAGGGCCTTCCTCTGACACCGCCTGGTATAGAGGTCCTGGATGGCAGGGAGCTTTGCCCCAGTGATGTACTGGGCCGTACGCACTACCCTCTGTAGTGCCTTGCGGTCAGAGGCCAAGCAGTTGCCATACCAGGCGGTGATGCAACCAGTCAGGATGCTCTCGATGGTGCAGCTGTAGAATTTTTTGAGGATCTGAGGACCCATGCCAAATCTTTTTAGTCTCCTGAGGGGGAATAGGCTTTGTCGTGCCCTCTTCACGACTGTCTTGGTGTGTTTGGACCATGATAGTTCGTTGGTGATGTGGACACCAAGGAACTTGAAGCTCTCAACCTGTTCCACTACAGCCCCGTCGATGAGAATGGGGGCGTGCTCAGTCCTCTTTTTTTTCCTGTAGTCCACAATCATCTCCTTTGTCTTGGTCACGTTGAGGGAGAGGTTGTTGTCCTGGCACCACACGGCCAGATCTCTGACCTCCTCCCTATAGGCTGTCTCATCGTTGTCGGTGATCAGGCCTACCACTGTTGTGTCGTCGGCAAACTTAATGATGGTGTTGGAGTCGTGCCTGGCCATGCAGTCATGGGTGAACAGAGAGTACAGGAGGGGACTGAGCACGCACCCCTGAGGGGCCCCCGTGTTGAGGATCAGTGTGGCAGATGTGTTGTTACCTACCCTTACCACCTGGGGGCGGCCCGTCAGGAAGTCCAGGATCCAGTTGCAGAGGGAGGTGTTTAGTCCCAGGATCCTTAGTTTAGTGATGAGCTTAGAGGGCACTATGGTGTTGAATGCTGAGCTGTAGTCAATGAATAGCATTCTCACATAGGTGTTCCTCTTGTCCAGGTGGGAAAGGGCAGTGTGGAGTGCGATAGAGATTGCATCATCTGTGGATCTGTTGGGGCGGTATGCAAATTGGAGTGAGTCTAGGGTTTCTGGGATTATGCTGTTGATGTGAGCCATGACCAGTCTTTCAAAGCACTTCATGGCTACAGACGTCAGTGCTACGGGTCGGTAGTCATTTAGGCAGGTTATCTTAGAGTTCTTGGGCACGGGGACTATGGTGGTCTGCTTGAAACATGTTGGTATTACAGACTCAGTCAGGGACATGTTGAAAATGTCAGTGAAGACACTTGCCAGTTGGTCAGCACATGCTCGGAGTACACGTCCTGGTAATCCGTCTGGCCCTGCGGCCTTGTGAATGTTGACCTGCTTAAAAGTCTTACTCACATCGGCTACGGAGAGCGTGATCACATAGTCGTCCGGAACAGCTGGTGCTCTCATGCATGCTTCAGTGTTGCTTGCCTCGAAGCGAGCATAGAAGTGGTTTAGCTCGTCTGGTAGGCTTGTGTCACTGGGCAGCTCGCGGCTGTGCTTCCCTTTGTAGTCTGTAATAGTTTTCAAGCCCTGCCACATCCGACGAGCGTCAGAGCCAGTGTAGTAGAAAATCACATTGTATGATTTTTAAGTAATTAATTTGCATTTTATTGCATGACAAAAGTATTTGATACATCAGAAAAGCAGAACTGAATATTTGGTACAGAAACCTTTTTTTGCAATTACAGAGATCATACGTTTCCTGTAGGTCTTGACCAGGTTTGCACACACTGCAGCAGGGATTTTGGCCCACTCCTCCATACAGACCTTCTCCAGATCCTTCAGGTTTCAGGGCTGTTGCTTGGCAATACTAACTTTCAGCTCCCTCCAAAGATGTTCTATTTGGTTCAGGTCTGGAGACTGGCTAGGCCACTCCAGGACCTTGAGATGCTTCTTACGGAGCCACTCCTTAGTTGCCCTGGCTGTGTGTTTCGGGTCGTTGTCATGCTGGAAGACCCAGCCACAACCCATCTTCAATGCTCTTACTGAGGGAAGGAGGTTGTTGGCCAAGATCTCGCGATACATGGCCCCATCCATCCTCCCCTCAATACGGTGCAGTCGTCCTGTCCCCTATGCAGAAAAGCATCCCCAAAGAATGATGTTTCCACCTCCATGCTTCACGGTTGGGATGGTGTTCTTGGGGTTGTACTCATCCTTCTTCTTCCTCCAAACACGGCGAGTGGAGTTTAGACCAGAAAGCTCTATTTTTGTCTCATCAGACCACATGACCTTCTCCCATTCTTCCTTTGGATCATCCAGATGGTCATTGGCAAACCTCAGACGGGCCTGGACATGCGCTGGCTTGAGCAGGGGGACCTTGCGTGCGCAGCAGGATTTTAATCCATGACGGCGTAGTGTGTTACTAATGGTTTTCTTTGAGACTGTGGTCCCAGCTCTCTTCAGGTCATTGACCAGGTCCTGCCGTGTAGTTCTGGGCTGATCCCTCACCTTCCTCATGATCATTGATGCCCCACGAGGTGAGATCTTGCATGGAGCCCCAGACTGAGGGTGATTGACCGTCATCTTGAACTTCTTCCATTTTCTAATAATTGCGCCAACAGTTGTTGCCTTCTCACCAAGCTGCTTGCCTATTGTCCCGTAGCCCATCCCAGCCTTGTGCAGGTCTACAATTTTATCCCTGATGTCCTTACACAGCTCTCTGGTCTTGGCCATTGTGGAGAGGTTGGAGTCTGTTTGATTGAGTGTGTGGACAGGTGTCTTTTATACAGGCAACAAGTTCAAACAGGTGCAGTTAATACAGGTAATGAGTGGAGAACAGGAGGGCTTCTTAAAGAAAAACTAACAGGTCTGTGAGAGACGGAGTTCTTTCTGGTTGGTAGGTGATCAAATACTTATGTCATGCAATAAAATGCAAATTAATTACTTAAAAATCATACAATGTGATTTTCTGGATTTTTGTTTTAGATTCTGTCTCTCACAGTTGAAGTGTACCTATGATACAAATTACAGACCTCTACATGCTTTGTAAGTAGGAAAACCTGAAAAAGCGGCAGTGTATCAAATACTTGTTCTCCCCACTGTATGTATACGATGAATAAACTTTAATTTGATACAATGGGTCTAATTTCTTTGGAAATTAAGAGACCACTAAATTGTTTTCTTAAATCAGCATCTCTACATGTATGACAGCTATTCCATTCCAGTGTCTGTTGAATTACAACACAGGCACACCTCATTCTACTGAATTAGGTACTGATTAGGTGATCACCTGACCCAAATCTTATTTAATGAGGAAAAGTATAAAAACCACTGCTGTGGTCATCACTATCCTCTTGCAATAGGACCAGCTGGATGGCAAAAACAGTGCTAATACCTCAAAAGTAATATTAATAAAAAAATAACTATTGAGCATGCCAAAAGAGTTGGCAGAGGGATACAGTGAGCGTCAGGTTGCTTCCATCCTTAACATTTCAAAGACGGCGGTTCATAAGAACAAGGTCAAGCAGCAGACATTGGGGACAACAAAGCTACAGACCGGCAGAGGGCGAAAACGACTCTACTGACCGGGATGACCGCCAACTCATTCGAATGTCACTCAACAACCGTAGGATGACATCAAGTGACCTACAAAAATAATGGCAAACGGCAGCTGGAGTGAATTGCATGGCGAGGACGGTTCGAAACAGGCTCCTAGGGGCAGGGCTGAAGTCGTGCAAAGCTAGAAAAAAGCCCTTCATCAATGAGAAGCAAAGAAGAGCCAGGCTGAGGTTTGCAAAATACCATAAGGATTGGACCGTTGAGGACTGGAGTAAGGTAATCTTCTCTGATGAGTCCAATTTTCAGCTTTGCCCAACACCTGGTCATCTAATGGTTAGACGGAGACCTGGAGAGGCCTACAAGCCACAGTGTCTCGCACCCACTGTGAAATTTGGTGATTGGTGATGATCTGGGGGTGCTTCAGCAAGGCTGGAATCGGGCAGATTTGTCTTTGTGAAGGACGCATTAATCAAGCCACGTACAAGGTTGTCCTGGAAGAAAACTTGCTTCCTTTTGCTCTGATATTGTTCCCCAACTCTGAGGATTGGTTTTTCCAGCAGGACAATGCGCCATGCCACACAGCCAGGTCAATCAAGGTGTGGATGGAGGACCACCAGATCAAGACCCTGTCATGGCCAGCCCAATCTCCAGACCTGAACCCCATTGAAAACGTCTGGAATGTGATCAAGAGGAAGATGGATGGTCACAAGCCATCAAAGCCGAGCTGCTTGAATTTTTGCGCCAGGAGTGGCATAAAGTCACCCAACATCAATGTGAAAGACTGGTGGAGAGCATGCCAAGACGCATGAAAGCTGTGATTGAAAATCAGGGTTATTCCACCAAATATTGATTTCTGAACTCTTCCTAAGTTAAAACTTTGTGTTGTTTAAAAACTAACATTAACTTATTTTCTTTGCATTATTCGAGGTCTGACAACACCGCATCTTTTTTGTTATTTTGACCAGTTGTCATTTTCTGCAAAGAAATGCTCTAAAATGACAATATTTTTATTTGGAATTTGGGAGAAATGTCAGTAGATTATACAATAAAACATTTTATTTTTACCCAAACACATACCTATAAATAGTAAAACAAGAGACACTGATAATTTTGCAGTGGTCTCTTAATTGTTTCCGCAGCTGTATGTAGAGTAATGTTACTTTGAATCTAACCACAGCCCTTCTCCACCAGTGCTTCAACTACTCCAAAAAGCTCACCAGTAACACTTGAGAAACATTCTTGCATTTAATTATAAATATGACCATATACAAACATGGGGAATGATTGGATCAGTTGTATTAGGACCAGACAAGACTTAACATACGTAAGAATTATTTTCTCTTCCATATTCACAACGTTGTTCTTCCATTCCCAAAAGACCCAAATGGTATCAATAATAATAATAATAATACAAGAACAACAAAGTCTCACTCTGGGCTTACCAGAGAAGGACTGCTCCAGAGGTTGAATTCCAAAATGTGCAAAGGGTTAAATGAAGCCAGCAAAAACACTAGGATAGCTCTACAGTCTTGTCATAGATAGTAAGGCCTACGGTAGATTAAATCCGGTCAGGGCAAGATCCGCATTATAGCGCGATTGACATGTAAAGGTCATGTCCGACTGAGATGACATACATTGCATTCGGAAGGTATTCAGACCCCTTCCCCTTTTCCACATTGTTACGTTACAGCCTTATTCTAAAATTTATTAAATACATTTCTCAATCTACACACAACACCCCATAATGACAAAGCAAAAAACAGTTTTCAGAAATGTCTACAAATGTATTAAAGACAACAAGTACAAGTATTCAGACCCTTTGCTATGAGACTCGAAATTCAGCTCCAGTGTGTCCTGTTTCCATTGATCATCCTTGAGATGTTTCTACAACTTGATTGGAGTCCACCTGTGGCAAATTCAATTGATTGGTCATGATTTGGAAAAGGCACACACCTATCTATATAAAGGTCCCACAGTTGACAGTGCATGTCAGAGCAAAAACCAAGCCATGAGGTCAAACGAATTGTCCGTAGAGCTCCGAGCCAGAATTGTGTCGAGGCACAGATCTGGGGAAGGGTACCCAAAAAAAAATCTGCAGCATTGAATGTTCCTAAGAACACAGTGGCCTCTTCATTCTTAAATGGAAATAGTTTGGAACCACCAAGACTCTTCCTAGAGCTGGCCTCCCAGCCAAACTGAGCAAATCGGGGGAGAAGTGCCTTGGTCAGGGAGGTGACCAAGAACCCGATGGTCACTCTGACAGAGCGCCAGAGTTCCTCTGTGGGTGGAGATGGGAGAACCTTCCAGAAGGACAACAATCTCTGCAGCACTCCACCAAATCAGGCCTTTATGGTAGTGGCCAGACAGAAGCACATGAAAGCCCGCTTGGAGTTTGCCAAAAGACACCTTAAGGACTCTGACCATGAGAAACAAGATTCTCTGGTCTGATATAACCAAGATCGAACTCTTTGGCTTGAATGCCAAGCGTCACATCTGGAGGACACCTGTCACCATCCCTACTGAAAAGCATGGTGCTGACAGGATCATATTGTGGGGATGTTTTCCAGCAGAAGGGACCAGGAGACTAGTCAGGATCAAGGGAAAGATTAACGGATCAAAGTACAGAGATCCTTGATGAAAACCTGCTCCAGAGCGGTCAGGATCTCAGACTGGGGCAAAGGTTCACCTTCCAACAGGACGACCCTAAGCACAGCCACGACAACGCAGGAGCGGCTTCGGGACAAGTCTCTGAATGTCCTTGAGTGGCCCAGCCAGAGCCCAGACTTGAACCCGATCTAACTTCTCTGGAGAGACCTGAAAATAGCTGTCTCCCCATCCAACCTGACAAGAGCTTGAGAGGATCTGCAGAGAAGAATGGGAGAAACTCCCCAAATACAGGTGTGCCAAGCTTGTAGCGTCATACCCAAGAAGACTCAAGGCTGTAATCGCTGCCAAAAGGTTCTTCAACAAAGTATTTGTAAAAATGTCTAAAAATCTGTTTTTGCTTTGTCATTATGGGGTAGTGTGTGTAGATTGATGAGAAAAAGAATTGTTTTTAGAATAAGGTTGTAACATAACAAAATGTGGAAAAAGTCAAGGGGTCTGAATACTTTCCAAATGCACTGTATGCAGCGTTTACTGTGAATTTGGTCTTTGCGAACGCAGGAACATTGCCTTTGAATATTGTGCATTGTGGACAAAACGCGATCGGATTGAATCTGGCCCCAAGGCTTCACAACAAGCACACCATTCACTGAGGTAAAAGGTATGAGACTTCATGAGTTGAATACTTAAACCCAAGACACTTTAAAAATAATTGTGACAGTCACAGCACATAGATACCAGTAGCAGAACTTATTGAGAGGTCTATTGAAAGTTGACTTACAGTTTGACTAATTCCCATGAAGAGTGGAGGAATTAAACAGATTAGACAACTCTTGATAGTAAAAATGGGGTAAATAACTTATTTTTTCCATCATCAGTTGAACATAGCCAAGTATACCATACCACAGCAGATAGTCTTCAATTGAATCCTACAGATGAAGAACCACAAAAGGCCAATGTGCATTTTATGAAATCTAGATAAACATGCATCATTACATCATTATTAAAAATGAATTAAACAAATATGTTAGTGTAATAATTGGCAACTATCTTTCAACTATGCTGATGGGGTATACAAAAATGGAACAATATGCACATTGGCCTTATATGGTTCTTCGCTGCAAGGATTCAATTAGGCAACATGAATTATAGCTTCAAACTATCTTCTTTCTCGTGACCTTCGGACACCACAAAAATCACCAACGGTACTCACCGTGACATCAAAGTAAAAACAGAGGGTGCTCAAAACCTGCTAATATACAAATCAAAGACCATAAAATCAAACTTTATATAAAATAATGTCACAGTGACAGCATCCATAGCGCTTCCAAAATCTCAGAATCTTCATTTCCGGTCATCTAAAGAATTTAACCAGAAATCCATTTCATCCACTCAGGCACACGATCCAACTAAAAGACAGCCGAGTTGCCTCGGGACGTAGATCCAGGTATCCGGCCCAAAGGACCACGTCGGCACCCCAGTTAGCATTGTAAGTTAAGAGAATGAAACATTTAAGATGCGGTTTGTGCACGTTTCCAGAGGGGGCTGGAGGCTGGGGTTTTGGGGTTAGAGGTTGGAGTGAGCTGAGGGGGTCTTATGAAGTCTGGCACTGGACCCCGCCAGCAGACGGGTAGTCATCCTCCTCCATGTAGTGGTATTGGCTGCGTCTTACTCTGGCCGGGTCACAGTCCTCCAGGTCGGCGTAGATGTAGAGGTCGTCGTCCATGCTCTCGGGCTGCTCCACCTCCCTCTTGGCAGGAAGGTAGTGCTCTAGCTCCTTCAGCTTGTGCTTGGGGAGGAAGTTGGCCTCTGGGAATACCACCTTTCGCAAAAACAAAACGAAAAAGCACTTATTTCTACACCCTACATTTTTCTTTAAATGTCATATGAAATTAAGAACCAACTGAAACAGTAATAAAGCAAACACATTACGAGTTACACAGGCTACAAAGTGCAGACTTGTGTCAATTACATAATCACAATAAACGTGCTACTACAAAATGGCCACTGGTCATATGGTTGGTATTTGGTATGGTTGACTTTGTAAGTCTCCAGTAGTTTTCCAGTGGTTTAATAAAACATAAATACTGTCTGCAGCAGTAGTTAGTCAATCAATTTAATACAACATTTAAACTGAGGGAATGACTTAGGACACTATTTACTTTTCTTATATATTTTTAAGCTTACGGCACCTGGTATTCCCAGGCGGTCTCCTATCCCAGTACTAACCAGGCCCGACCCTGAACAGGCGTGTTCAGGGTGGTATGGCCATAAGCTTTTTTTTTCTTTTTCTGTTTTCTTCCTGAATTAGGTCCCTTGGCTCATCTCTGCAACGGGCTTGGGAGAGGCGAATGTCGAGTCAAGCATCCTCTGAAATATGTCCCGCCTGGCCGCCTACTTATCACACTGCTCGCTTGACCCGATTGTCAGCCACACCAATGTGTCGGAGGAAACACTGTTCGACTGAAGACTGACCAAAGTCAGCTTGCAGGCGCCCGGCCCTGTCACAAGGAGTTGCTAGAGCACGATGAGCCAAGGAAAGAAAGCCCCACCAGCCAAACCCTCCCCTACCCCGGACCGCGCTGGGCCAATTGTGCGCCATCCTGTGGGGGTCACGGCTGAATTAGGACACAATTTCAATAAGATAAAAACCCAATGAATACGCCGCACAAAAATATTAACGCAACAAGCAACAATTTAAACGATCTTACTGAATTACAGTTCATAAGGAAATCAGTCAATTAAAATAAATATGGATTTTACATGACTGTCACGGATACCTAAAAAAAAAAAAAAAGTAGGGCCGTGGATCAGAAAACCAGTCAGTATCTGGTGTCACCACTTGCTTCATGTCGCACGACACATCTCCTTCGCATAGAGTTGATCAGGCTGTTGATTGTGGCTTGTGGAATGTAGTCCCACTCTTCAATGGCTGTGCGAAGTTGCTGGATATTGGCAAGAACTGGAACATGCTGTCGTACACGTCGATTCAGAGCATCCAAACATGCTCAATGGGTGACATGTCTGGTGAGTATGCAGGCCATGGAAGAACTGGGACATTTTCAGCTTACAGGAATTGTGTACAGATCCTTGCGACATGGGGCCGTGCATTATCATGCTGAAACATGAGGTGATGGCAGCAGATGAATGGCATGACAATGAGCCTCAGGATCTTCCATTCCATAACCCTACCGCCACCATGGGGCACTATGTTCACAACGTTGACATCAGCAAACCGCACGCCCACACACGCTGTCTGCCATCTGCCCGGTACAGTTGAAACCGGGATTCATCTGTGAAAAGCACACTTCTCCAGCGTGCCAGTGGTGATCGAAGGTGAGCATTTGCCCACTTAAGTCGGTTACGACGTCGAACTGCAGTCAGGTCAAAACCCTGGTGAGGACGACGAGCATGCAGATGAGCTTCCCTGAGATGGTTTCTGACAGTTTGTGCAGAAATTCTTCGGTTGTGCACAGTTTCATCAGCTGTCCGGGTGGCTCCTCTCAGACAATCCCACATGTGAAGAAGCCAGATGTGGAAGTCATGGGCTGGCGTGGTTACACCTGGTCTGCGATTGAGGCCAGTTGGAAGTACTGCCCCATTCTCTAAAACGATGTTGGAGGTGGCTTATGGTAGAGAAATGAACATTAAATTATTTGGCAACAGCTATGGTGGACATTCCTGCAGTCACCATGCCAATTGCACACTCCCTCAAAACTTGAGACAAATGTGGCATTGTGTGACAAAACTGCATATTTTAGAGCGGCCTTATATATTGTCCCCAGCACAAGGTACACCTGTGTAATGATCATGCTTCTTGATATGCCACACCTGTCAGGTGGATGGATTATCATGGGAAATGCCCACTAACAGGAATGTAAACAGATTTGTGCACAAAATTTGAGAAATTAGCTTTTTGTGCGTATGGAACATTTCTGGGAACTTTTATTTCAGCTCATGAAACATGGGACCAACACTTTATATGTTATGTTTATATTTTTGTTCAGAATAAATACAAATATAGTTCAACATCTACAGTACATCTACAGTATCACGTCCTGAATGGTGGAACACATTGAATGGTGTGTGTGTTTTTTACAGAACATACCGAAAAGAGGATAATGAGGTGTCCCTTTTCAAACGGCCGGCGGTGCATGGGCATCCCCTCATTCAGGACACACTTCTTGTCGCCAGGTTTGATCAATTCCCCTGCCAAGGTAAAAAATGTAATTGTAAAACACGATCAACCAGCGCTGTCACGATACCAACATTTTACTAAGCCAAGTATCACGATCTCATGGTATCGCGATACTACTCGGTAAAGAAAATCTAGTGGCCTAGCGTCCTGTTCGCCCCCCAGACACTTGTTCCCGTTTTCTAAACATTATGCGCATGTGCTACCCAAAAACCCTGTCATTGATATTCACAATTATACTTAATACAACACATATTGAATTAACTTCACACTGTATAATAGAATATTGCGTAGACTTATTTGCTCATATTTGCAAAGGCCTACCTCTAATTTGGCTGGAGCAATGGAAGGAAGGAATATACTGTACATGCATAATGATCTGCATGTCATTGTGGCAGTAAGGGGAAAACACTGCATGAAACCTCTCCCTCCCTCCCGCTCGCTCTCCCAAACACATATGCACACTGCTTCCAACTTTAAAAACATTAGGCACCAAGTCTCCTGTTTAGGGGACCTGCGTGGTTCCGGTACCGACCAATATTTTCGTTTAAATCCATCTGTGGACACCGTAGATCGAAATGGCTTGCATTGAGCGTTCTTTCGGACACAGGAAGCTAGAGCTCGGAGACGTTCACAGCGATGGGGGCAGACATTTTGATCTTTAGAAAATATGCACATTTTCTAACACTAAATATACAAATATGTATTTGACAGTTATAAGGAAGGAGAAATCTTATAGTTGGTCATTTTATAAATTGATTATACTATATTTAGAAAGAATATAATTTCAAGCATTATTCATATAGTTTTGTCGAATAGGAACCAAATATATTTTTCTTTTTGTAAATATTTTAAATATTTCATATTTTCATACTTATCATTTGTACTTGAGCTTGTGTCCTCAAGTCACTACACCTCAGCAATTTATAGCTATTTTTTTACCAGAAAGGTGAGATTAACCTTTTTTGGAGTATGCAGCATTACTAGTTATTGTTTATGGCCCTCTCATGATAAACACTTACTTTTGGGGATTACGTAGATTACATTTACTTACATTTGAGGTTAATGAGCACCAGAAATATTGTTTTATATAGTTTAGGCTTACATTATGAATCCTACCTTTGAAGCACGTGATTAGCATCATGATTAGCAGAGCCTTTTCCTTTCTTCCTGCGCCAAGCAAATTTGCCTAGACCTACTGTCAACATGAGCAGGTTGTTAGCTAGCTAGGTAACATGACTGAACGTTGTTTGTATCAAACCAATAAGTAACGTCCCGGGATTAGTTTAAAACGGCCCGCAACATGGTTGTGAAATTATTCCAAATGCGCGCAAATTGACACAGGAAGAAAAAAGAAAAAAACGTAGCTCCGGGTCATTTCCTTTTTAACCATTTGAGGTAGAGACACACCGTTTTCTTTGCTGTAATGCTCCAAAAATGCCTGTCATGAAGCGGTGCATTTCCTCTGTCACTCAGAGGCTGCTTGACCGCAAACTTGCAATTGCAAAGTCTACTTAGACTGACCTGTGCTCTTGGTTATACCAGGCAATAAAATGCTCCAATGTATGAACTTTGCTCGCTCTGCTCCAATGTATCAAATGTAACAGAAGATTCATCAGGGTCTGCGTCCCCGCTCGCCATTACCGCTAAATTCTATTTTTAAAACTGATGGAGGAATAGATGTGCAGGAAGAGTGGACAGAGAGAAGCAGGTAATGGCTGGTTGATCACAGCTGCCACACGTGAGATGCGCTTGAAAGTGAAGTGGACATTATTGGACTAGCGCATACAAGAGACTAGTTGCTGTTGCTTAATTTTTTTAACTGATTTTATAAAACAGGCGCCAGCAGGTTCTTTAGATTGGTAGGGCTGACAAATTGGGTAGCATCATATGAAACGGTCCTACAGGATTCTGAAATGTTGGTATAAGTATCAGGATGTTTTGGTACCGTTATATTACAATGGTACCGGTATACCGTGCAACACTACGATCAACAAAAAATAAAATGCATAAATTTTTTTTACAAATTGCCCAGTGTTGTTGTAAAAGGTTTCTGTTAAATGAAATAATCTAGGAAGTGTACCTGGGTGGCAGGTGATGAGGAGGCTTCGGTTGTCCAGAGTTTGAACAGGCTTCTGGAAACCACACAGGGCCTCCACCAGCTGCAGCTCCATAGTCATGGTCAGATTTTCCCCTTGTCTGTAGAATAGAGCACAGTCAATACCAATCAAAGCCAACAAGGCTGCGATTGATTGCATTTCAAGCCAAGAAGTGAAAATCAAGAACTGAGAAGTGATTGGCTCTCAATGGCGATTTTTTGTTGTTGAAGAAAATGAATTTAAATTAAGTTCTTGAATGGCCAAATTTTTGTTTTGCTAGATATATAGACCTTTTTCCAGTACATGACACACTGACGTCACACACAGATGCGTGCGACTCTTAGCGGCAGTAAGAAAGCAATCGCCATCTGTGCCTTTTTCAACATAGAAGTAATAACTTAAATCTAGGCTAAACAAAATAACTGTTTTAGGTTCTCATACGCTTACAATTATGTTTTGATTCTTGCTTGAACAGCTGCAAAGATTTATTTTTTGCTGCCGTTCTATAAGAACTCCCCCTTGTTCTGCCACCAACCTCCACGCATCGCCCTCATGCGGCAATGTTTGCAAACACAGAAAGGGGTCTATAGGCTAGTACAGAATACAGACCAATACAATACTGAAGAATATAAAAAAGGTCTCGTTTGGAACAATGGAACTGCCAAATTTGTGCACAAACCATTTGTTGGTCCAATCAGACAATGTGATATAGACATAGGGTAGAGGCCGGTAGTGAATAAGGACTGGCATGAGGTTTAATCTTTTACCTGGTGAAGACGGGATGGACTCTCTGATCCAGGACAATGATGATGTCACCAGGCTCTAGTCCTGGCTCCTGATCTCCCTCCCCGTGGAAAACTAGCTTCTGCCCATCCTTCATACCTGCAACAATAATTTAGGCTTGATTTAACTCAACTGGCCCGTATTTAACTGCATTAAGACAGATCAGAATTATCTGGCAACGCCATTCACACGCAACCATGCCTTGGGGAACATTTAGGGCACTTCCACATATCCCTAGATGATTTGGATCCTGGAGCGTTTGGTAACCTGATCCATGCTATAAAGCAGATGTGGAAGTGCTAACTAATCCTGGCGCAAAATAATCCTGGTCCTTGGTCCAGGACCAGAGATATTGTAATGCAGTAGTGTTAGTCGCATGAAACTTTGTTACAGAAATTATATCCGGAATCTGTTCATTTCCATTCTTGTTTTATGGAATTGTCAAAAAACGTTCCAGGGTACCAAATTCATATGCGAAAAAGCCCTGTGAGTTGGACCAAACCAACTTTCCCTGACTGTTGCCTTGGATAACCAGCGCCATAGAGCCAAAGAATAGGGGAACAACCAACCACAACAGGAATCACAGTACACACACACTACAGTTTGCTTCAGTATAGGGATTTCACTATGGCTGTCCATTGGATAAATTCACAAAGGCTTTAGTAGCACAACTCAAGGATACACCAAGTGAAATAGCTGAGTGAGCTTTCTTAAAGAAGGGCAATTCCAACCCTTTTGACCTCATTTTGATAATCTCCAGCACAATACCAGTGTCTACATGTGAAAACGGCACATTTCTACATTTTGTAGAGAAAATAAAATACTGTATTTTCCGCACTATAAGGCGCACCGGAGTATAAGCCGCAGCAGCTAAATTGAATGATATTGAATGATGTGTACATATATAAGCCGCACTGGACTATAAGCCGCAGGTGTTTTAATGTTTAATTACCATATGTAAGGGTTCGTGCACAGAGGGGATTGTCGGGAAAGAGATGGCTGCTTGAGGAAGCTCCCATTTATTAACATTTCAACAAACAAGTTGCATATTTGCATAACGTATTCAAGTGTTACCATTTAGTGCAATAGTAGCTACAGAACATATACTGTGCTGTGTAAACTGTATCACATAGCGTTTCAGACACACAAACTTTTCAACTTTCAAACTTAAACGGTGCGCTCCCAGCGCACATACCGGCAGTGATCTACAGCAGTGGTTTTCAACCAGTGGTCCTTGAGGGAGTGCTAGGGGTTCCCCAGCAAAATTAGTTAATAGCGTCACAATCATTTAACCACTTAACTTTAGTTATTTTTGAAAAACCTTGAAAAAGTGTGCGCATCTTTGAATATTTATCTATATTATAGCCTACAGTAGTACCATAACAAAAAACAAAGCTTACAGCGCTTGACGAGGCAATATCTGCTTAAAATATACGGTAATCAGCCTACCAGAAAAGTTATTAATCCTCGTCTTCATCTTTTAGGCTAAGGTGCAGTACACGGCTGTAACCAGAAAAGTCAAGTCATTAATCCTCATCTCCGTCTTCTTCCTGCGTACTAAAACCACCAAAGTCCTCATCTTCAGTGTCGGAAACGAACAGGCTCAGGGTGGCTTCGTCAGCCACTCTCCTCTCTCCTTCGTTGTCGCTCTCAAAACCAACAAACTCCTCTTCGTCACTGTCGGAATCGAACAGCCTCTGAAGGGCCTCAGCTGTGGCGGCGTCCTCCTCTTCATCACGCAGCAGTCCAGCCTTTCGGAACCCGTTAATGATCGTGGATGTTTTGACAGCCAGATTGACTGCCTTTAACTTAAAAGCTGCATCACATGCATTTCTACGTTTGTTTTCCATAATGAGGGTTTGTGGATGAAAACTTCCTTTGCACAAACTGTCTCGCTGTCGTTCTCTCGTACCACTCTCGGTTCCACTTTTACTTTTGCGCGCTACCTGTCTCACTCTTTTCCGGCCTCCAGCTTTTCCTGCTGGAGCCCGCCGCTTAAAGGTGGGGGGCGCGGACCGGTCATAGAGCCCATAGAGTTAAAGTTGGTGGACTGTAACCTGTAAAATCCATAGATTTAGGAGGTCTTCTAGTGGCCGTTAGCTGTAAAAATCCATAGATTAGCCGCACCGTTATATAAGCCGCAGGGTCGAAAAATTGGAAAAAAGGCGCGGCTTATAGTCCGAAAATTACGGTAGTTTAAAAGTTATACCACATGACAAAGGTTAAAATTGATTTTCAAACAGATTCGTGGGGAGCAAGAAAATAACATTCTCCTGGCTAGAAACTTGTTGCAGGTTTTGAAAATCAACATTTGTATTACTTTTAATCCCACCCTGCAATGTCACAGAAGCATTTTTTGGGACTTTTATCTTTTTAACTACAGATCATAGAAATGCACCGTTTCCACATACAGGTGACTACCAAAATAAAATGGCAACATAAAAAGTGTCTTAATAGGACGTTGGGCCACCCGAGCCGCCAGAACAGCTTCAATGCACGTTGGCATAGATTCTACAAGTGTCTGGAACTCTATTGGAGGGATAGAGTTCCAGACCATTCTTCCATAAAAAATTCCATAATTTGGTGTTTTGTTGATGGTGGTGACAAACGCCGTCTCAGGCACGGCTACAGAATCTCCCATAAGTGTTTAATTGGATTGAGATCTAGTGACTGACACACACACATTAAACCCCCTAGGCTCCTTTGAGACCCATCTTTTAAAGTCACAGATCTTTTCTCGCCATGGTAGGCAAAATAACATGCAAGATGGGATGTTTTAATTGTTTAACTAACTCAGGAACAACACCCTGTGGAAGCACCTGCTTTTAATACACTGACTCCCTAATTTAATATAATATAATATAAAGGTAACTGCCAAAATAAAATAAACACTTTATTAAGTGGTCCTCTGTAGCTCAACTGGTAGAGCACGGCGCTTATAACGCCAAGGTAGTGGGTTCGATCCCCGGGACCACCCATACACAAAAATGTATGCACGCATGACTGTAAGTCGCTTTGGATAAAAGCGTCTGCTAAATGGCATATTATTATTATATAATAATATAATAATATGCCATTTAGCAGACGCTTTTATCAAAAGCGACTTACAGTCATGCGTGCATACATTTTTGTGTATGGGTGGTCCCGGGGATCGAACCCACTACCTTGGCGTTACAAGCGCCGTGCTCTACCAGCTGAGCTACAGAGGACCACTTAATAAAGTGTTCATTTTATTTAGGCAGTTACCTGTATGTAGACACTGATATGGTGCTGGAGATAAATGAATAGGAGGTTGAAAAGTGGCAGAACTGCCCTTTAAGCTGTGTGTGTGTACGTACAGTGCATTCTGAAAATAATCAGACCCCTTGACTTTTTCCACATTTTGTTATGTTAAAGCCTTATTCTAAAATGGATTAAATAGTTGTTTCCCCTCATCAATCTACACACAATTCCCCAAAATGACAAAGCAAAAACAGGTTTTTAGATATGTAGAAAAAAATGAAACATCACATTTACATTAGTATTCAGACCCTTTACTCAGTACTTTGTTGAAGCACCCAAGAGTCTTCTTGGGTATGACGCTACAAGCTTGGCACACCTGTATTTGGGGAGTTTCTCCCATTCTTCTCTGCAGATCCTCTCAAGCTCTGTCAGGTTGGATGGGGAGCGTCGCTGAACAGCTATTTTCAGGTCTCTACAGTGATGTTCGATCAGGTTCAAAGCCGGGCTCTGGCTGGGCCACTCAAGGACATTGAAATTTGACCCGAAGCCACTCCTGCGTTGACTTGGCTGTGTGCTTAGGGTCATCCTGTTGGAAGGTGAACCTTCACCCCAGTCTGAGGTCCTGAGCAGGTTTTCGTCAAGGATCTCTCTGTACTTTGCTCCGTTTATCTTTCCCTCAATGCTGACTAGTCTCCCAGTCCCTGCCACTAAAAAACATCCCCACATCATGATGCTGTCACTACCATGCTTCACTGTAGGGATGGTGCCAGGTTTCCTCCAGACGTGACCCTTGGCATTCAGGCCAAAGAGTTCAATCTCGGTTTCATCAGACCAGAGAATCTTGTTTGTCATGGTCTGAGAGTGCTTAAGTGTCTTTCGGCAAACTACAAGCGGCTGTAATGTGCCTTTTACTGAGGAGTGGCTTCCGTCTGGCCACCTTACCATAAAGGCCTGATTGGTAGAGTGCTGCAGAGAGGGTTATCCTTCTAGAAGGGTCTCCCATCTCCACAGAAGAACTGTCAGTATGACCATTGGGTTCTTGGTCACCTCCCTGACCAAGGCCCTTCTCCCCCGATTGCTCAGTTTGGTCGGGTGTGTGCCTTTCCAAATCATGTCCAATCAATTGAATTTACCATAGGTGGACTCTAATTAAGTTGTAGAAACATCTCCAGGATGATCAATGGAAACAGGATGCACCTGAGCTCAATTTTGAGTCTCATAGCAAAGGGTCTGAATACTTATGTAAATAAGGTTTATGTTTTTTTATTTGTAATACATTTGCAAACATTTCTAAAAACATGTTTTCGCTTTGTCATTGTGGGGTATTGTGTGTAGATTGATTAGGGAAAAAATGTATTTAATACATTTTAGAAGGCTGTAATGTAACAAAATGTTGAAAAAGTGAAGGGGTCTGAATACTTTCCGAATGCACTGTATGTATGCACACAGAGTGGACAAAAAAATTCCATAACAGACTGACCAGGTGAAAACGATGATCCCTTATTGATGTCACTGGTTAAATCCACTTCAAATCAGCGTAGATGAAGGGGATGAGACAGGTTTAAGAAGGATTTTTAAGCCTTGAGATAATTGAGACATGGAGTGTGTGTGTGTGCCATTCAGAGGGTGAATAGGCAAGACAAAATATTTAAGTGGTTTTGAACTGAGTATGCCTGGCGCACCGGTTTGAGTGTCAAGAACTGCAATGCTGTTGGGTTTTTCGTGTGTATCAAGAATGATCCACCACCCAAATGACATCCAACCAACTTGACAACTGTGGGAAGCATTGGAGTCAAATTGGACACCTTGTAGAGTCCATGCCCTGACAAATTGAGGCTGTTCTGAGGGCAAAAGGGGTGCAACTCAATATTAGGAAGGTGTTCCTAATGTTTTGTACACAAGTTGATATGTAGGGTGCATTTTGTCAATTGACTGCCATTCTACACTATAGGGTCAAACTGAGCTGTACTGGGCTGGCCAGGTTACAGATCCTGTAAACGTTTTGGAAAGGACAATGTGAAAAGGAAATAGCAGTATGTTTTGGCCCTGTATAGTGTGAATATGTCACTCACTATGTCATCTTATATCACAATGCTCTTCATTCCTGGTTCCAGAAGACTGCAGTGTGTTGCTTGCCTTTGTCTCTGCCCAGCACTAGAAATACCGATCCAACTAATCATCAAGACTACATTGATCAGGTGTATTAGCCAGGACCAGAAGTGAAGAAAATGTAGGTTGTATCACATAACAGACATCCAAACCTCCTACATCCTCAAAATGGAGGAAGAAAATGTTCACACTTTTACCTTGTAAATTGGCAGTCGCTCTGCTAGCATTCCCATCCACAGGTAGCTTGGTCTGTCAGCTAACGGTGTCAACAGGGCCATGGCGTATCCCGTGTCAACATGCTTAACCCATCCCCCCATCCCACCCGCGTCGCTAGACAAACATACAGTGAACAATTTAGGCAGAGTCTATGCTCTTGACAATTTCTCCTCCACACAAATCAAAGGAGTCAAATAACTGATGGACCTCATAGCAAAAAATAAATAAATAAAAATCCAGGGTAGAACATTTTTTTTTCTTGTTCTATATACTAACTATAAATACGTCTATGTAAATTGTGAGCTGTGGAAAGACTTCTCTTGATGGACAACAATTAAATCAACCACCTCACCTTTGTCAATGTGGACCTCCAGGATCTTCTTCTGCCGCAGAATCTTGCGTCCGCCGCAGGCCTTGCAGCGGTCCTTGTGGCTGATGCGCTGGCCCTGGCCCTGGCAGCCCCCGCACACGGCGGACACCTGCTGCACCATGCCTGGCCCCAGCTGGTGGAGGCGCACCTGCATGCCCGTGCCGCGACAGGACATGCACATCTCCACCGCGCCCTTCCTTCCCCCGCGACCTACCCCAAAACACAGCCATGTCAGTTCACATCACCCTAGTCGTTTGCAGCAATAACTATTATCACATCACCATTTAAACAGAATGCCTCATGCGGTGTTTGACAGGGCGGTAAATGCTAGTCAACAGATAGCGATTCTGTGGCATAACGATCCGCTGTAAAATGTTACTGTGAGATAAGCAAGAACATTTATGTATGCATTTTATAATCAGAGCAACAAAAAAGGAACCAAACAATAGTTTGGGCCTTGTCCGACGATAATCTCGGAAATGTTTTATCCTAGCAGAGGCATTTACCTCCCTCTAACAGTTAATTGTTTATAATGTGATGTTGGCTTTTACAAGACAATGTAGAATGACATCCAATCCATGCATGATCACACAGGGCTATTCAACCTGATGACTTTAGGGTCACCACACTGGTCATTTTCATCCTTCCCTTTTAATGAGGGACTGATCAAGACCAAGGTTAACCAACAATGTAACATGTGTAGTAATGTAGCACCTTCACATCGCTCGCAAATAACATTCTTCTGGACAGCAAGTTTCCTCGTGGCTCCATTGAAGAGGTCTTCCAAAGAGACTGTGAGCTGATGAACGACATTCTTTCCTAGGTTTGGAGAGCACATTGGGTCAAAGCATTCGCTTAAGAGAAGTTAAGAAGAACCACAGAAGACCAAAGGTCAGAATTTGAAGTCTGACTTCTGTTGAATGTAATATTTGTCTCTGTACTACGTTTTACCTCTCCTCTCCCGGTGCATTCGGCCACCTCCTCCAAAGAACATGTCAAAGATGTCCATGGGGGATCCAAAACCCCCGCCACCTCCACTGCCCCCTCCTTCTTTTATGGCTTTCTCCCCTCCCCGGTCATACACCTCTCTCTTCTGGGAGTCCGACAGCACCTCATATGCCTGAGAGATCTGCTTAAACTGGGAAGAAAAAAACTGAATGATCAATTCTCAGAGCGCAAACTACTAATAGAAATCTCAACTAGTACTTAAAAATATTAAACAACTTACTAAAAAT
>NW_028157246.1:0-50000 GCF_964263955.1 Coregonus lavaretus
GCTCACATTTCACCATCCTCTGTGTTCCCTACTCGCTCACTGTAACTAAAGATCTCAAGTGTCTTTTCTCTTGGGTAAACTAAATGGTCACACTGACACAACACGTTCCAGAAGTGTGGCGTGGGCCAGTGATAACAATGTTGTAATGGGTGTGTAGGCCTAGACTATAAACAGATATAAACAGGTAAAACTCCATTCTGACTGTCAGGAAGGTTTTCAGAAAAACAACAGACGGCCTGGCCAGCTGTCAAAGGCATGCTCTCACCAAGTTGACAAAGACGAGACACTGCTTGTCCAGCTTAGCTGGGTTTCAACCAATAATTGTCTTTTGGCATTGTGCTGGGAGACATACTTGCAAGTAGGCTATGTCTCCCAGTACAATGTCAAAAGACAATTCTTGGTTGAATCGCAGTTAAGCCGAACAAGCAGTGTTGAAAAATATAGCCTGTCATCTGGCTGCCCATGCCTTTCACACAATTGACAGTTTCCGCATTTGGATTTAGTTGTGGCTTTTACAACAATAGAAAAGTCCGACCATAGTCAGTTTGTGGAATATCTGAGGAAAGTAGAGAAGCTAGTTTTTGTTGTTGTTAATAGTTCATTTGAAATATGCAGAATAAACTGAATAGAATTGGCCAGTCTAAAACATGTATAAAAGTAGGCTAACACCCATGAAATCCTCCCTGGAACAGAAACATATGACACCGTTACAAAATTTCAACACTGCTGCCTAAGATACGTTGTTTCAAAACTAGGCTACATCCGCTCATGTTCTCAAACTGATTGCGAGCCAGCTGCAGCAAACTGAAACGGATGTATCCAATATTGCAATGACTGTCGTCCTTCGTCCTAGTAAACAATAGCCATCCCTTGTACAGTAGCGAGAAGTTACACACCTTGTGGTGGTTATTTTGAGGTTCAATATGTTGTTGTTTCTCTTCTCTAGTCCCTTCCATGTTTAGTTGTGTTCCATCCACAGCTCAGTTCACAGCTCATACTGTATTTGGTTCAGAAACACCCTGCCACTGTCCCACAGGCAAGAATGCTTCTTTCACAATTACAGGGCCTGTGCAGCACAGACAAAATAAATAAAGATACAAAAGTATGACAGAGAGTTAGCAAATAGTCTCCCCTACCACCTATTCATTTTAGCTAGTAGAGGATTACTCACAATAACAGTCCCATCATTCAAAACTGACTGCAGTTCAGTTCTCTATTGAATAACACTGTAACTAGGTGTATTGGATGCTATTGATGAGTGTGTGTGTGTGTGTGTGTGTGTGTGTGTGTGTGTGTGTGTGTGTGTGTGTGTGTGTGTGTGTGTGTGTGTGTGTGTGTGTGTGTGTGTGTGGTGTGTGTGTGTGTGTGTGTGTGTGTGTATGTGTGTGTGTGTCTTATATGTAAACAATGGGGATTTGAGAGGGTGTGGTTCCATTTAACCTCGAGTAGAATGGGAGGGCACATACATCTTTACATTTACATTCTAGTCATTTAACAGAAGCTCTTATCCAAAGCGACTTACAGTAGCAATTAGGGTTAAGTGCCTTGCTCAAGGGCACATCTACATATATTTCACAGAGTCAGCTTGGCGATTGGAACCAGCAACCTTTCGGTTAATGGCCCAACACTTTTAACCGCTAGGCTAGCTGCCACCTTGACACACCTAAGAACATGCAAAGAAAATGGTAGCTAACTACTGCACAGTCAGGGGAACTGCTGCCTGTTTCAGTTTGCTGTCATTACTTCCACAGCCTATCTTTTATTCTTTCAAACCTGTTTCCTCACATCACTCTATTTCTTCTCTCTCCCCCATTCTCACTCTTGCTCTCCCACAAACAAACAAAAATAGAGAGAGAGAGAGAGAGAGAGAGAGAGAGAGAGAGAGAGAGAGAGAGAGAGAGAGCGAGAGAGAGAGAGAGAGAGAGGGAGAGAGAGAGAGAGAGAGAGAGAGAGAGAGAGAGAGAGAGGAGAGGGAGAGAGAGAGAGAGAGAGAGAGGGAGAGAGAGAGAGAGAGAGAGAGAGAGAGAGAGAGAGAGAGAGAGAGAGAGAGAGAGAGAGAGAGAGAGAGAGAGAGAGAGAGAGAGAGAGAGAGAGAGAGGGAGAGAGAGAGAGAGAGAGAGAGAGAGAGAGAGAGAGAGAGAGAGAGAGAGGGAGAGAGAGAGAGAGAGAGAGAGAGAGAGAGAGAGAGAGAGAGAGAGAGAGAGAGAGAGAGAGAGAGAGAGAGAGAGAGAGAGAGAGAGAGCGAGAGGGAGAGGGAGAGAGAGAGAGAGAGAGAGAGAGAGAGAGAGAGAGAGAGAGAGAGGGAGAGGGAGGGAGAGAGGGAGAGGAGAGGAGAGGGAGATAAAACAACCGTTTCAAATCTATGCTAAAACCTGTTCACTCTGTTTAGCCTCTTTCTCTCTCTCTTTCTTTCTTTTACAGTCTCTCAACTTTCACTCACTCACTCACTGGCTGACTGTTATTTACATTGAGCTCTCTTCCTGTTCTACCCCTCAACTGTCAGTCAAAATTAACCCTGAGCTTTGTCTGCTTCTCATTAGTGCAGAGAAGGGCAGGAGAGCCCAGTCATAACTTTCACCTACTACACTGAGCCACACCCATCACTTATGGCCTGTTCTGTGTTGACTGACTCAAACATTTCCCTACTGGTCAGTTGGAGTCTCAAGGGGAAACTGAAGGAAAGACAATGGAAGAGTTCTACCACCTTAGGATAGGAGAGAGAGCACAGTGAACACAATTTGTAATGGGAAAACACCATATTTTGGGGGACAGTTACAGCCCTACCCAATCCCTACTTAACCTGTACATGTACCGTTATGTCAGTTTTCCCACATCTTAGGTGGAAACGTATCACCTTTCTGTGGCTGTGGTGGCTTGGCAGACAGAGGTGTGCATAAAGTCAGGAGGAGTCTTCTCAACAAGAACAGTTTCAACTCATTTCAACATTTCATGTTCCTCACACGTGGAATATTTCTCTATTTGCGCCTCACTGCAAATAGTTTCACTGATGTGAAATGAGGGATTAGTAGTCTGCAAGTCCAGACTCATCATAACCACATCAACCCTACTGCTGTTCCAGTGAAATACATGATGTTTCTTCCTGTACTGTAGCCTATCACTACTGTGTTCCATATTGCTACTGAAGTAGCCTAAAACTGAGATACAAAAACAATGAAAGGACCATATAGATGTCTGTATTAGGAGATGAAATCATATATAGGGGTGCGACAGAGAGACGGCCAGTGGATGAGCTTACATGGGAGATAAGTAGTCCCTGTGTAGCCTACCTGTGCTGTAAAGTGGAAACAGCCAACACTCACACATGGACGGTGGGTGGGTACACTTAGAAAAAAAGGTTCCAAAAGGGTTCTTTGGCTGTCCCCATAGGAGAACCCTTTTTGGTTCCAGGTAGAACCCTTTTGGGTTTCAGGTAGAACTCTTTTGGGGTCCATGTAGAACCCTCTGTGTAAAGGGTTCTACATGGAAATCAAAAGGGTTCTAACTGGCACCAAAAAGGGTTCTTTAAAGTTTGGGGACAGTGTGATACTATATCAGTATCAACTCTCATCAAGTTGACAAAGTGAATAGCTGGACAGTGTTGAATAGCCTTTCATCTGGCCGCCCATGCATTTCATACAATTGACAGTTTCTGAATTTGGTTTCAGTTGTGACCTTTTAAACAAGAGACAAGTCCGACCATAGTAGGCTAGTCTGTTTGTGGAATATCTGAGAGGACAGTGCATAGCCTAGGCAGAGTTATTTGTTAATAACTAGTTATTTAATAGAATTGGTCAGTCTAAAACATAAAGTAACACCCATGAAAGAACTGGAACAGAAAGGTGGCAAGACATGCAAACACCGTTAGCCTACATTGTTTCAACACTGCTCCAAGATGTTTCAAAACTTTCTGTTCATGTTCGATAACTGATTGCGAGCCAGCTGCAGCAAACTGAAACAGATGTGTCCAATACTGCTATGACTGTCGCTCTTCTTCGTTGTAAACTAGTAATAGCCATCATTTGTACAGTAGTGAGGAGTTACACTTCTGTTTTTAAGACATATCCTACCTTTTGCTGGTTATTTGAGGTTCGATCAGTTGTTTGGTTGTCTGTGTTCTCTCCCTTACATGTTTAGTTCCGTTCCACCCACAGCTCAGTTCACAGCTGCATATTCGGTTTAGAAACGCCCTACCACTTCTCCTCCAGGAAGAACGCTCCAGTGACTCATTGAATGGGTTCGAGCGCGCATTGGCTCGCGGGTTCTACACCTGAAACACACTGTAGGTTATTGTACGCCATTGGACTTCCACAGTTATAATATGCCATGTGATATGCTTATAGACCACTATAAATGTGCTTTGTAATAACAATCATTTTCACTTTACAGCTTGCCCACATTCGGACAATTCTAAATAGCTTTATCCACATTTAATTTGTTCCCACTTGGTTTTTGCCATGGTTTCTACACTTTATGCTAGCTAGTTATTTGTTATAATATCGATTCAACCTTTTACTTCACCTTGGCATGTCAACTTGGCAAATGATGCTACCCAGAGCCATTTACAGAATTTTGAGAGTTCAGTTTCAAGTTTTAATGTCACGTGCACAAGTACAGTGAAATGCCTTTCTTGCTAGCTCCAGACCCAACAATGCAGTAATCAATATCAATGTACTACTAAAAATAATAAAAACAACATAACACACGATCAATAAAAATAAGAAGAACGCGAGAAAGTAATTAAGCATACTACATACACGGTCAGTCAGTTCCAGTACCATATTTACAATGTGCAGAGATACTGGAGTGATGGAGGTAGATACACTACATGACCAAAAGTATGTGGACACCTGCTTGTCGAACATCTCATTCAAAAATCATGGGCATTAATATGGAGTTGGTCCCCCCTTTTCTTCTATAACAGCCTCCACTCTTCTGGGAAGGCTTTCCACTAGATGTTGGAACATTGCTGCGGGGACTTGGTTCCATTCAGCCACAAGAGCATTAGTGAGGTCGGGCACTGATGTTGGGCGATTAGGTCTGGCTCGCAGTCAGCGTTCCAATTCATCCCAAAGGTGTTCGATGGGATTGAGGTCAGGGCTCTGTGCAGGCCAGTCAAGTTCTTCCACACCGATCTCGACAAACCATTTCTGTATGGACCTCGCTTTGTGCACGGGGCATTGTCATGCTGAAACAGGAAAGGACCTTCCCCAAACTGTTGCCACAAAGATGGAAGCACAGAATCGTCTAGAATGTCATTATATGCTGTAGCTTAAGATTTCCCTTCACTGGAACTAAGGGGCCTAGCCCTAACCATGAAAAAACAGCCCCAGACCATTATTCCTCCTCCACCAAACTTTACAGTTGGTACTATGCATTGGGCAGGAAGCATTCTCCTGGCATCTGCCAAACCCAGATCCGTTGGACTGCCAGATGGTGAAGCGTGATTCATCACACACATTTCTACTGCTCCAGAGTCCAATGGCGGTGAGCTTTACACCACTCCAGCCACACTTGGCATTGCGGATGGTGATCTTAGGCTTGTGTGCGGCTGCTCGGCCACCCATTCCATGGAAACCCAACGAACAGTTCTTGGGCTGACGTTGCTTCCAGATGCAGTTTGGAACTCGGTAGTGAGAGTTGCAACCAAGGACAGACGATTTTTAAGCGCTACGCGCTTCAGCACCCGGTGGTCCCGTTCTGTGAGCTTGTGTGGCCTACCACTTCCTGGCTGAGCCGTTGTTGCTCCTAGATGTTTCCACTTCACAATAACAGCACTTACAGTTGACTGGGGCAGCTCTAGCAGGGTAGAACTTTGACAAACTGACTTGTTGGAAAGGTGGCATCCTATGACGGTACCACGTTGAAAGTCACTGAGTTCTTCAGTAAGGCTATTCTACTGCCAATGTTTGTCTATGGATGTTGCATGGCTGTGTGCTCGATTTTATACACCTGTCACTAACGGGTGTGGCTAAAATAGCAGAATCCACTCATTTGATGGGGTGTCCACATACTTCTGTATAAATAGTGTATGTATAGGGGTAAGGTGACTAGGCATCAGGATATATTATAAACAGAGTAGCAGCAGCGTATAATATGATGATTGTATGTGAGTGGGTGTGCATGTGTGTAGAGTCAGTATAAATGTATATGCATAATATGTGTGTGAGAGCAAATTATGGCATGAGTGTTTGTGTGTGTTGGTGTGTCAGTGTGCATGAGTGTATAGGGCCCTGTGAGTGTGCAAAGAGAGTACAAAAATAAAATACAAGGGTCAACTCAGATAGTCCATTGTTAGCTATTTAGTTAGCTATTTAGTTAGCTCTTTAGCAGTCTTATGGCTTGGGGATAGCTGTTCAAGAGCCTGTTGGTGTCTTATGGCTTGGGGATAGCTGTTCAAGAGCCTGTTGGTGTCAGACTTGATGCACTGGTACCGCTTGCCATGGGGAAGCAGAGAGAACAGTCTATGGCTTGGGTGGCTGGAGTTTTTAATGATTTTCTGGGCCTTCCCTTCACACCCCCTGATATAGAGGTCGTGGATGGCAGGGCCAACTTTTAGAATTTGGAATATTGTTCTAATTACATTTACATTTACATCATTTAGCAGACGCTCTTATCCAGAGCGGCTTACAAATTGGTGCATTCAACTTATGATAGCAAGTGGGACAACCACGTTTTTCTTCTTTTTTTTTATGGGGGGGTGGGGAGGGGGGGTAGAAGGATTACTTTATACTATTCCAGGTATTCCTTAAAGACGTAGGGTTTCAAGTGTCTCCGGAAGGTGGTCAGTGACTCCGCTGTCCTGGCGTCGTGGGGGAGCTTGTTCCACCATTGGGGTGCCAGAGCAGCGAATAGCTTTGACTGGGCTGAGTAGGAACTGTGCTTCCGTAGAGGTAGGGGGGCTAGCAGGCCAGAGGTGTATGAACGTAGTGCCCTCGTTTGGGTGTAGGGTCTGATCAGAGCCTGAAGGTAAGGAGGTGCCGTTCCCCTCACAGCTCAGTAGGCAATCACCATGGTCTTGTAGCAGATGTGAGCCTCAACTGGAAGCCAGTGGAGTGTGCGGAGGAGCGGAGTGACATGAGAGAACTTGGGAAGGTCGAACACCAGATGGGCTGCGGCGTTCTGGGTAAATTGTAGGGGTTTAATGGCACAGGCAGGGAGCCCAGCCAACAGCGAGTTGCAGTAATCCAGACGGGAGATGACAAGTGCCTGGATTAGGACCTGTGCCGCTTTCTGTGTAAGGTAGGGTCGTACTCTGCGAATGTTGTAGAGCATGAATCTGCAGGATCGGGTCACCGCTTTGATGTTAGCAGAGAACGATAGGGTGTTGTCCAGGGTCACGCCAAGGCTCTTTGCACTCTGGGAGGAGGACACAATGAAGTTGTCAACCGTGATGGCGAGATCATGGAGCGGGCAGTCCTTCCCAGGGAGGAAGAGCAGCTCCGTCTTGCCGAGGTTCAGCTTGAGGTGGTGATCTGACATTCACACTGATATGTCTGCCAGACATGCAGAGATGCGATTCGCATATGGGGAATAGTTACATTGTAACTATTCCCCATATAATATTATATTCCACATATAATATTCCCCATATACATGGCTGCCATAGAATGTTGTAGTGTCGTGTAAATGCATCATAATGCAGAAACTGTATTGTCCCAACTCTCCAAATACATGGCTCTGCTCCCACCTAGTGGTTGTAATTTGGAAACGCAGTTATTCCTCCTACCACTGACTACATTACCCAGAATTCTCCAACTGCTTCTTCCATTGAACTGAGTTTTCCCATCGTGCCTTTCGAGATTCGTCGGGTTCTCTTTGCTCTCGTGTCCGTTGTTTCTGTAGAGAGCCATTGATCGGTAGAATTTCAACATGGCATCCGACGGACCGCCGGGGACCGAACCTATGCCCTCCGATTTGGGGAGCTCTGTGGCGGCCCTCAATACATGGAGCAACCCGGAGCTTCAAGCCAAGCTAGGCGAGCTAGGCGCACCCAACATGGGTAGGAAGTCGGAGCAGCAAGCTTTGAATTGACGAATGCGTACATTGTGTGTAGCTTGTTGCTACAGGGGGCATGTTATGTAGCTAACTGTAGCGTGTTGCTAACAGGCTAGCCATATTTAGTTCCGCGGCAAGTTAGCTAGCTAGCTACATAGCAGGCCTTCATGGAAGTAAAGGAAAGTGCAAATGATCAGCTAGCTACCTACACAATTATTATATTAAAAGTTTATGTTCACCACCTCTACGAGGAGGATTTTTCTTACGAATGTCCCTTCGTTAGCTAGCTAACTAGTCAATTTGATTGATAGGTAACAGTTAATCAATCAATGTGTTTTGGTTGGGTGTTTAATAACTGATAAGCAAAAGTGATGTTGTCAGCATCGGTGCATGCGCGACTAAGTTGAATTTAAACTTCTTATACGAGTTGTAATTAAGTCATTGTTTGTTGTTGTTGTCCTATGTTAGTTGGTTGTGCTATGTTAGTTGTAGTGTTCATTGTTGGTTTACAGTTAATATTTTTCTCTGTCCTTAGGTCCCAGAGAGGAGATGCTGGACAGGCTCAAGGGATACATGATGCAGGTCAGTTGTGGGGGTGTGTGTGTGTGTGTTGACGTGCGTGTGTGAGAGGGAGAGTGGAGTGTACTGCATCTGTCAATATGATCCATTGATCGTGTGTATCTGTGTTTTTTTCTCACTCAGACTGGAATGATGCTCAGCAAACCCAACCTAGGGGGTGATGATAAACCTATGACCCCGCAGGTCAGCACCAACAGACCCTATAAGGTTTTTATACGGTCTAATCTAATCTCATTCTTACATTTCATCACTGTGATTATTTAGCTATAAACTCTGCAGTAGTTCATCAGTCTGTCATGAAAAGGGCCAGGAGTTTTACCTTGACTGTGATCTGACCAGGAATAACTTGGGTGAGTTTTCCTGGTTATCTCACATGGTCCAGGAAAAAACAATTACCGTCATCAAAAACAACTTAACCGACAACCAGCCTTCCCTCTTCCTCCCCCAGATGCCAGGAATTCCCCCCATGCCCCCAATGCCCATGCCCCCCATGCCTCCTGGTATGGGTATGCTCCAGGCGATGAGCATGATGGCAGGTGGCCCCCCTCCCCCAGGGATGCGTATGGGCATGGAGCCTCCAGGCATGCCCCCCGGCCTCTCCCAGGAGGACCAGCTGAAGATGGTGCAGCAGAGGGCTGCCATGATGATGCAGCACGAGGAGAGGGCCAAGCAGCAGGTATGATCTTGGCCTGTATTCACTAAGCCTCTCGGAGTAGCAGTGCTGGTCTAGGATCAGTCTTTTAGATTATAATGACTGAAGAGCGTATGGACAGATAAGACCTTATCCTAGACTCCTACTCTGAGAGGAGTAGGATGTTGAATTGTCAAATACACCCCATAGGTGCCTTGAAATGTGTTGTTTTACAGGGTCAGCCATAGCAGTACGTCGACCCTGGAGCAAATTAGTGTTAAGTGCCTTGCTCAAGGGCACATCAACAGATTTTTCACCTTGTCGGCTAGGGTATTCGAACCAGCAACCTGTCGGTTACTGGCCCAACGCTCTAACTGCTACGCTACGTGTCGCAGGTGTATGGCCCCAGACCACAGGAGAAGGTTTATAAATTGTGCGGAAAGTAAGGAAAGTCTCCAGGCCCTAGTTGTAAGGTAGTCTGCCTTCTATTGTAATGGGAAGGAAGAGGGCTTCTGGTATAGATGTTCAGTTGGTGATACATAGTTTCAAAAGTTGACATTTTGTGTGTGTGTATTTCAGGGTGATTCCCGTGCTATGGAAGAGCAGGAACTTCTGGAGCAGCAGAAAAGGGTGGGGACTGGAGAAGACAGATTTTCATGTCTTTCTCCCATCTTAATGATTCATCGGTAGTGTTGTGTCACAACCAATCCCAAAGTTATCATACAGCCCCTTTACCTTGCTTGGAAGTTGAAACATATCTCACATCTGTCTTTCTTCCCTCTCTCCTCCCTCCACTCTTCCCTCTCTCTTCCCTCCGTCAGGCGGCGGTGATGCTGGAGAATGAGAGGCAGCAGGAGCTGGCTAAGAGGCAGCATGGAGGACCAGGGCCCAGGATGTCTGACCCGGGGTCACGACCCCCTGGCATGATGCCCCCCATGATGAGAGGTCAGTCCTTGGCCTGCCATCAACACTAAAATGTCAATCCTAACTTCCAATACAACTTTGTCCCTCAAGGGGGAATTGATTTGTATACTGCACACACTTTTTAGACAACATACAGTGCCTTCGGAAAGTATTCAGACCCCTTATTCGTTTCCACATTTTGTAATGTTACAGCCTTATTCTAAAATGGAATTAATACATATAAATCCTCAGCAATCTACACACAATACCTCATAATGACAAAGCAAAAACAGGTTTTTAGATTTAAAAATAAAAATGTATTAAAAATAAAAATAGTTAAGTATTCCGACCCTTTGAGACTCGAAATTAAGCTCAGATGCATCCTGTTTCCATTGATCATCCTTGAGATGTGTTTGCAACTTGGAGTCCACCTGTGGTAAATTCAACTGATTGGACATGATTTGGAAAGGCACACACCTGTCTATATAAGGTCCCACAGTGGACAGAGCAAAAACCAAGCCATAAGGTCGAAGGAATTGTCTGAAGAGCTCCGAGACAGGATTATGTCGAGGCACAGGTCTGGGGAAGGGTACCAAAAAATGTCTGCAGCGTTGAAGATCCCCAAGAACACAGTGGCCTCCATCATTCTTAAATGGAAAATTTTGAACCCCCAAGACTCTTCCTAAAGCTGGCCGAACTGAGGAATCGAGGGAGAAGGGCCTTGGTCAGGGAGGTGACCAAGAACCCAATTGTCACTCTGACAGAGCTCTAGAGTTCCTCTGTGGAGATGGAAGAAACTTCCGGAAAGACAACCATCTCTGCAGTACTCCACCAATCAGGCCTTTATGGTAGCAGTGCTACCACTGCTCAATAAAAGGCACATGAAATCCCGCTTGGAGTTTGCCAAAAGGCACCTAAAGACTGTCAGACCATGAGAAACAAGATTGAACTCTTTGGCCTGAATGCCAAGTGTCTGGAGGAAACCTGGCACCATCCCTACGGTGAAGCATGGTGGTGGAAGCATTATGCTGTGGGGTGTTTTTCATGGACTGGGAGACCAGTCAGGATCGAGGGAGAGATGAACGGAGCGAAGTGCAGAGAGATCCTTGATAAAAACCTGCTCCAGAGCAAGATTCACCTTACAACAGGACAACGACCCTAAGCCCACAGCCAAGACAATGCAGGAGTGGCTTCGGGACAAGTCTCTGAATGTCCTTGAGTGGCCCAGCCAGAGCCCGGACTTGAACCCGATCGGACATCTCTGGAGAGACATTGAAAATAGCTGTGCAGCGACGCTCCCCATCCAACCTGACAGAGCTTGAGAGGATCTGCAGAGAAGAATGGGAGAAACTCCCCAAATACAGGTGTGCCAAGCTTGTAGCGTCATACCCAAGAAGACTCAAGGCTGTAATCACTGCCAAAGGTGCTTCAACAAAGTACTGAGTAAAGGGTCTGAATAATTATGTAAATGTGATATTTCTGTTTTTTATTTTTTGTAAATGTTTTTGCTTTGTCATTATGTGGTATTGTGTGTAGATTGATGAGGGGGGAAAAAAACCAATTATCAATTTTAGAATAAGGCTGTAACCTAACAACGTGGAAAAGGTCAAGGGGTGTGAATACTTTCCGAATGCACTGTATATTCCCACATAGTCACCCATATTGGCTTAACACAGTCACTCTCCCAAGCTAAACATATCCAATGTCATTCCTTTCATTTTTAAGAACAGTGTGAAGGCTGTTATGTCTGGAAAGCTGTTGTGTTGATGGTGACACTCACCTGGTACATTGGTGTCAGTTGAGATCTGGGTATTGTTGTAGGTGTGAACCCTGGTGGAATGAACCCACCCCCTCCTGGAATGAATCCTGGTGGAATGAACCCACCCCCTCCTGGAATGAATCCTGGTGGAATGAACCCACCCCCTCCTGGAATGTCCATGATGCATACCCAGAGACAGAGAGTTCCCCCTCCACCCGGAGAGGACGCCAGAGAGGTATAGAACCACAATGTTTCCCCCACCGCTGCTAAATCGTTGCCGCCACTCCCAAAAATATAATAAAATATATATTATAATTTTTTGTTAGAAAATAATTTTTGGGATGGTAAAAAGTTTTCAGTGTACATTTTAAATGACTAAAACCAGATATAATGTATGTTGAAAAGATAGAGGAGCAAGATCTTTTTCAACAAGATCGTCTTTGAGAACTAAAGATCACCAAAATAAAAACTTCAACGTTAGGGAGAATCTAAAATTACAAAAATGTCATGGCATGGGGCCCACATGGATTTTGTTATAATGGTTGAGTCACTCAGATAGCATAAGAACACAGCACAATACAACTGCAGGAAATTAGCTTTAAAACAAAATATTTGTGTCTGTGGCCAAGAGAACGGCCGCTAACATTTTCTGTCGGTGACGGTGCCATTGGCCACGCCCACCAACACACTAACTTTGCCATCCATCTAATCTCTGTATTCCTGGCTCTGTGTGTGTGTGGCAGGTGTGGCAGGGAGAGGATGTGGGCGTCGGTCCTAAGATCCCCCAGGCTCTGGAGAAGATTCTCCAGCTGAAGGAGATCAGGCAGGAACAGCTCGGTGCTGCCACCACAGGTCAGAACATGAAACTACACGCTGGAAGAAAGTCTGGAGTTGGAGTGCTGATCTAGGATCAGTTTAGATTTTTAAGATCAGAATTAATAGATCAGAACTACTACTTTGAGACGCTTTGTGAATAAAGGCCCAGATGCACCAAGAAGGCATGACTGAAACAGAAAATACTAAACTAACTCTAGTGAACACATTTCCTTGTAACGTTCAGTAAGTTAACATCAACTAAACCCCTAATGCTCATGGTATCATCCCAATGGAACTACTGCAGTCTTAGTAATATTTTCCTGGGTTAAGAGAAGAGCCCTGTTGGACCTTGAACTTGCCAGTGAATGTTCTCTCTGTGTTTTCTACCTTCCAGAAGAGGAGGAGGAGAGCCCAGAGATGGAGATGAACATGTCCTCCACCGCCGTCCTGTCTGAGACTGAAGATGACGACGGTTCTCTCTCTAAGAAAGACGTGAGTGTTGTATTAATTCACACCTCATCCCTCCTGCTGTCTTTGGGAGAAACTCAATTGTGTTTCCTTGATTCCTCGTGTCCTCTCGCCGCTTCCTCGAAAGGCATCGGAGGATAATGTCAGAGGGGAGGAACCTTGGATATTTTCCTCCAATGTGTTTTAAGAAGGATGCGAGGAGAGAGGCCGTGAGTAGTCAAGAACAGACCAATGAGATTCACCCTGTTGCTCCTGAAGCTCAGAGGGTCAGGGGTCAAGTTGGCATGACTCTCCTATTGATAACCTGCTTGATAGGGAAGGTTCTTTCAATCGACATAAGCTCTTAGCAGCATGAGGAGTCGGAAATGGTGTCAGTTTTTAACTTTTTCATTCTCCCCTTCTCAGAAAAACCGTAAGCGCAGGAACCGTAAGAAGAAGAACAAGAAGAGGCGTGAGCAGGAGAAGAGGGTGCAGGCTGAGGAGAAGAAAGAGGAGGATGGAGAGAAGGAGAAGGAGCCTGAGGTGGAGATAGAGTACGTTACAGAGGAACCGGAGATCTACGATCCTAACTTCATCTTCTTCAAGAGGATCTTTGAGGCCTTCAAGGTGAGGGCCTCCATTTTAGAAATTGGCTGATTCTTTAATGAAAAATTTGTCAAAACATCCTAGAGATGTGTCCAGTGTTATTCTTCATATTTATTTAGCGTTTTAATGGCTGAATATGGAAGTAAAATTGTAACATTAGGTTGAATGTACTCACCAGTTCTGAGCGCAGTGGTTTCAAGAACCTCTTAACACACAGGAAAGTGAAATACTATTTGTTGTTGTGTTGATTTAACAATGGAATCTGTTTGCGCGTTAGTCATTTGCTAACAGCTCTAATTAACTGTGTTTGTGTCCATCCTTCTGTCAGCTGACTGATGACGTGAAGAAAGAGCAGGAGAAGGAACCGGAGAAGGAGCCGGCTCCTCTAATGAAGAAGAAGGGATTAGTGGAGGAAAGGAAAGACAGTGATGACAGTGACGATGTTAGTATTCACCTCTCCTCTACTTTCTCTCCATTTCTGCGCTTGGATGGGAAAAAGTACTTTTCATACAGGACTGTTTTATATGCTGCTTCATCCTAATTCTCTACCCTAATGCCCTAAGTAGTGTGCACTTGTCTACTTCCATTCGGGGAGGAAAGGTGAAGGATTGGGACACAGAAAGAGTGTCATCTTCCAGTGCTCTCTCTTGAAGTGTTGACCTTGGAAGTTATCCTCACTGTCGTTCCTCGTGTGTGTGTGTGTGTGTACAGGAGATCAGACCAGACGTTCCCAAGATGTCTAAGAAGAAGCTGAGGAGAATGAATAGACTAACTGTAGCTGAACTCAAACAGGTAATACATGCACCTGCTTCTTAGAGTTAGACATTATGTTTGTGCATGTGTACACCTGTGTATTGATTACGTTGGTGTGGAAGTTGTTCTGTGCCTAACACTTAATCATAAATGCTTGAGTCTATATGAGCTGATTCAGTTGGTGTGGGTGGTCACCGGAGATGTTTAAAAGGTAAAAAGAGATTGATAGAGATCTGTGTCCGGTATTGATTTTGACCCCGTCCTCCTCCAGTTGGTGGCGCGTCCTGACGTGGTGGAGATGCATGATGTGACGGCCCAGGAACCCAAGCTGCTGGTGCACCTGAAGGCCACCAGGAACACGGTGCCCGTCCCCCGACACTGGTGCTTCAAGAGGAAGTACCTCCAGGGCAAGAGGGGTATCGAGAAGCCCCCCTTCGAGCTGCCAGAGTTCATCAAGAGGACGGGCATCCAGGAGATGAGAGAAGCTTTACAGGAGAAAGTAGGTGGTTCTGTCCAATAGAGAGGTCGTAGAGAAGCTTTACAACAGAAGGTCGGTGGTTCTGTCCAATAGAGAGGTAGTAGAGAAGCTTTACATCAGAAGGTAGGTGGTTCTGTCCAATAGAGAGGTAGTAGAGAAGCTTTACAGGAGAAAGTAGGTGGTTCTGTCCTATAGAGAGGTAGTAGAGAAGCTTTACAGGAGAAAGTAGGTGGTTCTGTCCAATAGAGAGGTAGTAGAGAAGCTTTACAGGAGAAAGTAGGTGGTTCTGTCCAATAGAGAGGTAGTAGAGAAGCTTTACAGGAGAAAGTAGGTGGTTCTGTCCTATAGAGAGGTAGTAGAGAAGCTTTACAACAGAAGGTAGGTGGTTCTGTCCAATAGAGAGGTAGTAGAGAAGCTTTACAACAGAAGGTAGGTGGTTCTGTCCAATAGAGAGGTAGTAGAGAAGCTTTACAACAGAAGGTAGGTGGTTCTGTCCAATAGAGAGGTAGTAGAGAAGCTTTACAACAGAAGGTAGGTGGTTCTGTCCAATAGAGAGGTAGTAGAGAAGCTTTACAGGAGAAAGTAGGTGGTTCTGTCCTATAGAGAGGTAGTAGAGAAGCTTTACAACAGAAGGTAGGTGGTTCTGTCCAATAGAGAGGTAGTAGAGAAGCTTTACAACAGAAGGTAGGTGGTTCTGTCCAATAGAGAGGTAGTAGAGAAGCTTTACAACAGAAGGTAGGTGGTTCTGTCCAATAGAGAGGTAGTAGAGAAGCTTTACAGGAGAAAGTAGGTGGTTCTGTCCAATAGAGAGGTAGTAGAGAAGCTTTACATCAGAAGGTAGGTGGTTCTGTCCAATAGAGAGGTAGTAGAGAAGCTTTACAGGAGAAAGTAGGTGGTTCTGTCCAATAGAGAGGTAGTAGATAAGCTTTACAGGAGAAAGTAGGTGGTTCTGTCCAATAGAGAGGTAGTAGAGAAGCTTTACAACAGAAGGTGGTAGGTGGTTCTGTCCAATAGAGAGGTAGTAGAGAAGCTTTACATCAGAAGGTAGGTGGTTCTGTCCAATAGAGAGGTAGTAGAGAAGCTTTACAACAGAAGGTAGGTGGTTCTGTCCAATAGAGAGGTAGTAGAGCCAGATAGTAGCTGCACTGGCTGCTGGCCATAGGAGTGGTTCCAACTGGAAAAGGTGGGTGGGAGTAGTAGCACCCTAAATGGGCACAAGGGGGTGCTGGCTGTTAACACCATGGTCAACTTCCTGATAGATGCTCCAGGCCTTAGTTTTAGGCTAGCATGAGGAAAATGACAGTTTTATAGTATACAAACATGGCCTGTGTATATTTCTGTTTCACACCATGTTTACTTCAAGTTTATTAGAAAACGTCAGTACATAACAATTCAATATTTGTTACATAAACATCTCTCTAAAATAGACCACTGAAACACTTTGGCAGAAGTCACACTGAATGCCCTGGTACTCTGCTGACAGGAGGATGCTAAGACCATGAAGACCAAGATGAGGGAGAAGGTGCGTCCCAAGATGGGCAAGATCGACATCGACTACCAGAAGCTCCACGACGCCTTCTTCAAGTGGCAGATGAAGCCTAAACTCTCCATCCATGGTGACCTCTACTACGAGGTAAGGATGTCTGACAGCTCATTGGAGGGCTCAACTGTATACAGCATCTTACAACATCAACTCTGCTCCTACTTCCAAGAGCCTGTTGATTGGTTGGACCTTGAATGTAATAGTAGAGCTGCAATGTGTGGTTGGTTTGGGTTTCCCTCAATACTTCCTTGTTGTTGGGTCTTGAATGAACACTCGTGGTAGTCAGTGTACTCTGCTTTGGTGAATTGGTGTTAGGAATGAAATGTTGTTGATTCTTACATTCTCTGTTTCTCTCTCTTGCTCTCTCTCTCTCTCTCTCTACAGGGTAAAGAGTTTGAGACGAGGCTGAAGGAGAAGAAACCAGGTGATCTGTCAGATGAGCTGCGTATCGCTCTCGGTATGCCCGTTGGACCGGTGAGTTTTCCTGATGTTGTTGTTATCCCACTACTAAGGAAGCCTACAATCCCACTATCACCTTTAATATTATTGATAGATGACTTTCTAATTATACTTTATTTTATTGAACTATAATCATTTTATATTGATGATGTTCTATGATGTGCTACTGATGCACCATGGTCTTGTCCCATCACTAAAGTTGTTTCCCTCCCGTGTAGAACTCCCACAAGGTTCCCCCTCCCTGGCTGATCGCCATGCAGAGATACGGCCCCCCTCCCTCCTACCCCAACCTCAAGATCCCCGGGCTCAACTCACCCATCCCCGAGGTAATTCTGACTTAACGCAGACATAGGGCTCGATTCAATCCGTAGCGCTGAAGAGCTGTAAAGGCAATGTTCCAGAGAACACACGGTAAACGCTGTGTGTGTCGGATCAATCGGATATTACTTTAACATTTAAATGGCGCTACAGCGCAGATCTTCAGCGCTACGGATTGAATCGAGCCCATACTCTTTAACAATTTACAATGTAATAAAAGTATTTATACTGTATATACAGTGGGGGAAAAAAGTATTTAGTCAGCCACCAATTGTGCAAGTTCTCCCACTTAAAAAGATGAGAGAGGCCTGTAATTTTCATCATAGGTACACGTCAACTATGACAGACAAATTGAGAAGAAAAAAATCCAGAAAATCACATTGTAGGATTTTTTATGAATTTATTTGCAAATTATGGTGGAAAATAAGTATTTGGTCACCTACAAACAAGCAAATTTTCTGGCTCTCACAGACCTGTAACTTCTTCTTTAAGAGGCTCCTCTGTCCTCCACTCGTTACCTGTATTAATGGCACCTGTTTGAACTTGTTATCAGTATAAAAGACACCTGTCCACAACCTCAAACAGTCACACTCCAAACTCCACTATGGCCAAGACCAAAGAGCTGTCAAAGGACACCAGAAACAAAATTGTAGACCTGCACCAGGCTGGGAAGACTGAATCTGCAATAGGTAAGCAGCTTGGTTTGAAGAAATCAACTGTGGGAGCAATTATTAGGAAATGGAAGACATACAAGACCACTGATAATCTCCCTCGATCTGGGGCTCCACGCAAGATCTCACCCCGTGGGGTCAAAATGATCACAAGAACGGTGAGCAAAAATCCCAGAACCACACGGGGGGACCTAGTGAATGACCTGCAGAGAGCTGGGACCAAAGTAATAAAGCCTACCATCAGTAACACACTACGCCGCCAGGGACTCAAATCCTGCAGTGCCAGACGTGTCCCCCTGCTTAAGCCAGTACATGTCCAGGCCCGTCTGAAGTTTGCTAGAGTGCATTTGGATGATCCAGAAGAGGATTGGGAGAATGTCATATGGTCAGATGAAACCAAAATATAACTTTTTGGTAAAAACTCAACTCGTCGTGTTTGGAGGACAAAGAATGCTGAGTTCACCTACTGTGAAGCATGGGGGTGGAAACATCATGCTTTGGGGCTGTTTTTCTGCAAAGGGACCAGGACGACTGATCCGTGTAAAGGAAAGAATGAATGGGGCCATGTATCGTGAGATTGAGTGAAAACCTCCTTCCATCAGCAAGGGCATTGAAGATGAAACGTGGCTGGGTCTTTCAGCATGACAATGATCCCAAACACACCGCCCGGGCCACGAAGCAGTGGCTTCGTAAGAAGCATTTCAAGGTCCTGGAGTGGCCTAGCCAGTCTCCAGATCTCAACCCCATAGAAAATCTTTGGAGGGAGTTGAATGTCCGTGTTTCCCAGCGACAGCCCCAAAACATCACTGCTCTAGAGGAGATCTGCATGGAGGAATGGGCCAAAATACCAGCAACAGTGTGTGAAAACCTTGTGAAGACTTACAGAAAACGTTTGACCTGTGTCATTGCCAACAAAGGGTATATAACAAAGTATTGAGAAACTTCTGTTATTGACCAAATACTTATTTTCCACCATAATTTGCAAATAAATTCATAAAAAATCCTACAATGTGATTTTCTGGATTTGTTTTTCTCATTTTGTCTGTCATAGTTGACGTGTACCTATGATGAAAATTACAGGCCTCTCTCATCTTTTTAAGTGGGAGAACTTGCACAATTGGTGGCTGACTAAATACTTTTTTCCCCCACTGTACATACTATATATTTTATACATATTGAGATATTGTATACTATTATACTAATATTACTGTATTGAAATGTTTCAGAATTGTGAAGCTTATTACACTGAGACCTTTATTGACTTCCCCCCACCTCTCTCCTCTTCTCTCTCTCTCAGAGCTGTTCGTTTGGTTACCATGCTGGTGGTTGGGGTAAGCCCCCTGTAGATGAGACAGGCAAGCCTCTGTACGGTGACGTGTTTGGGACCAACGCAGGAGACTTCCAGGTGAGATCTTCCTCATACCCCTGCCTGATTCCCCTCATATTGACCGTACATCCTTCATTTACCATACAACACCACCATACATCTTTCCTCCGTACACTCACTACCACACGTTCCTGTATCTAACACACCAACGGTCTGCTTTGAGCCAATGGCCTGTTAACTATTGTCCTAATGTCTATATGTTTCTGTGTGTAGGCTAAGGCGGAGGAGGAGGAGGTGGATCGTACGCCGTGGGGAGAGCTGGAGCCTTCAGACGAGGAGTCTTCCGAGGAAGAGGAGGAGGAGGAGAGTGATGAGGAGAAACCAGACGAAACGGGCTTCTTCACACCGGCAGACAGGTAGACATGTCGTTGACGGACTGTTTTAAACACATCAAGTTGACATGGACTTGAAATGAACCAGTCTCTCTATTCTGTTGGATCAATTAGCCATTGCTCACGTGTAAGAAAATACCGGTTGCCATTTGTAGTGGGTTGAGTGTGTTGTCTTGAATACAGTGATCAGTGTTTTATTAACTCAAAGCCTGTGTGTGTTCCAGTGGTCTGATCACTCCCGGAGGCTTCTCGTCCGTGCCTGCAGGTATGGAGACTCCAGAGCTCATTGAGCTGAGGAAGAAGAAAATCGAAGAGGCCATGGACGGGTGAGTGTGTGGCCAAGCATAGGCCATTCACTAGTATTTTGTTTGTGTGTCTTTCTACTGTATTGTGTGTTTGTGTCTCTTTCTACTGTATTGTGTGTTTGTATCTTTCTACTGTATTGTGTGTTTGTGTCTTTCTACTGTATTGTGTGTTTGTGTCTTTCTACTGTATTGTGTGTTTGTGTCTTTCTACTGTATTGTGTGTTTGTAACACCAGTCTCTGTGTGTGTGTGTAGGAATGAGACTCCTCAGCTGTTCACGGTGCTCCCAGAGAGGAGGACGGGCTCTGGAGGAGCAGCCATGATGGCATCCACACACATCTACGACGTATCAGGGGTAAGGACAACAGCAAAAACACTGTGTTTGGACAAAGTCGCCATATCAGAAATGAACACCGCTTTCAGTACTTAACATACCAACCACTGGGATGTAGGCATGTTAACACTCGAACCCAAAACACAACACATAGTTAGTCCCTTACTCATATATACTTAGAACATATTTCAAAAACAGTCACATACGTGTATACACTGGTACTCAACCGCATGGCCTCTAACTGTGAGCTAGCTGGACCAGTAGACTTCCAGTCATTGCACAAACTATGTCCAACTTCCTTCTAAACTGCACGCAGAGACATACAAATGGTATCAATGAGTTCATCTGATTCTGGGGTAGTAGAAAATGTATTGCCAGAATATCGCACTATCCCTTTAAATACACTTTCATGGATGTACACTCATACACATCTATACACCTACATGATCTATACAACTCCCCCGCGCCCCACTTTTGGCCAAAAGCAGTACACTACAGGGAATAGGGTACTACTTCAGATGCCCTTCTTTGTATTCCGTCTGACCCCCTCTCTCTCCTCCTCCTCCCCAGGCCATGGCAGGTCGTAAGGCGGGCGGAGGCCAGGAGTTCCAGGGGGTAGAGGTGGCTCTGGCCCCGGAGGAGCTGGAGCTGGACCCCATGGCCATGACCCAGAAGTACGAGGAGCACGTCAGGAACCAGGAGGCCCAGGTGGAGAAGGAGGACTTCAGCGACATGGTGGCCGAGCACGCCGCCAAACAGAAGGTGAGACTATGACACTGTAACTGTTCTGGCCATTTTGTTACGTTACAAAACATTTAGCTATGGTGCAAAGCGGTTTTGCTACGGTGTGCACTAATGAATACAACCCAGCTCCTTATGAGTGTTAGGTCTAGTAATTGATTACCACATCACCCTCCTAGTCACATTTCTACTCCTCCAGTACACTCATGCTCAGACTAAGAAAGATATGACAGTCAGAGAAGGCTATTCTAGCTGTGACTTGTACTAGACTAGGGAGTATACACACAGTAATGAGGATCTAGAAAGCCCTGAGGTGAATCTCAATGATGTGTTCTTGTATCTTCATGTCCCGTCTCCTCGTCTCAACACATTGCAAGAGAAGGTCAGTGGTTCCTCCCCTCGACCTTCTTCTCCAATGCGTTTTGAGAAGGATGCGAAGAAAGAGTCAAGGGAGTACAATTGATATGAACCCCTGGTTAGATATTGCTCTAGTTTAGCATTAGCATGAAATGGATTATGCCACCAGGGGCCAAGATGAGGGTAGGAGAATGTTGCACTGCATTGGAAAGGCTCTTTCTCTGGTTTTCAGTTCCATGTGTAGCAGCATAAATGAACACTAGATGGGAAGATTAGGATCTGTTTTTAGTAATTGTAGTTGAGTGATTTAGTCCTATTGAAACTTCATCTGAATCTTTTAGGAATGTTCTATTTAAAAAAAATCCACTTTCATAATAGCTGTTATTGCAAGGTCTTACTTTTTTATTTTTGAAATGTTCTCTCTAAGCTTATGAATATGGCCATCCTTCTGGGATATAAGTGTTTGAGTGTGAAAGCAGCGTGCACATGCCTCTCTCCTTCCTCTCACCCTTTTATCAGCCCTGCAACATGTTGTGACGGGGTTGGAGCAACTAGGAGTAATATGTCACTTTCACTAAGAGGAGTAGAAGGGTGAAAGAACCTCGTACGATAATTTTAAGCCTTTTCTTCTCCATTTCTCTCTTCGTCTCTCACTTTCTCCACCCCACAGCAAAAGAAGAGGAAGGCCCAGCCGCAAGACACGCGAGGCGGTGCCAAGAAATACAAAGAGTTCAAGTTTTAGACCAACAACATCACACCAGGAGGAACTGTGAAGAGAGGACAGGCCGAACAAGACGAGAACAGAGCTCAGATTTTAACGTAGAAGGAACCAGACCGTTTTACTACCACAAAACCATCCATTATTACAGTTTTCTTTTAATGACAATGATAATACGTGTCTGGCAGGGCTGGGGTCAATTCCATTTCAATTCCAGTCAATTCAGAAAGTAAACCAAATTCCAATTCCAAATGTTCCTAATTGAAGAGAATTGGAATTGGAATTGGAATTTGTGTACTTCAGGAATTGAAATGGAATTGAGCCCAACCCTGTGTTCTGGAGAACCACTGCCAGGTCTCCGCTGTATGCAGCATTTGTATAACCCGTCTATTCTATCCTGTGACTTATTTTTTCATGTAGCTGTGCTTTTCTGTTTTTGTAAATAAAAGACTCCATGTCAATCCAATCTATGGACCCAAATGGTTAATACATTAGAGTGTTCATTGTTTTTCCCCTGGCCATGTGACCTGGCCAATAACAAGTCAAGTCACATGGTGAGGGAGGAAAGACTGGGCCCTGCTGTACATTGCTATAGTAATTCCTTTAATGATCTAAAGCTTTAACACTGTGCTGATACATGGCTATATGAAGTCATACCTAGCATGACCAACCATGAGCTAACCTCATATACCACCTGACCAAGTCAAGGCTAGAGCTAAACTGACATAATAACAAGGTGTAGTTCTGGGTTATTCCACCAGGGGCTGACAGTGGATCCAGTGTGACAGTCACCTGATGTCTGGGAAACACTCACTGTGACCTAAATAACTGATAGTAGTAACCGCATGCTGACTCGGTCACTAGTGTACACACACACACACACACACACACAGTGAGGCTCCACTGCACCACAATGCCTGGCAGGCTTTCTGCAGTACCATTCCAGGATTTGTCAGCCTAGCGTATGGTAGTCTGCTACATCGTCAAAGCCACTTTATACTAGAATGACTCATCTATGTATTACATAATACATGCCATTTAGCAGACGCTTTTATCCAAAGTGACTTAGTCATGCGTGCATACATTTTGAAGTATTGGTGGTCCCGGGAATCGAACCCACAGCCCATGCTCCACCAACTGAGCCATATAGGACCACATCGGCTAGGCTACTTGAAATACAGACATCTGCTAAATGACCACCATATTGTCATGAATTTAATGTATGACTGTTATTTATCGAATCAACTATGTTTAATTGTCACTCGATTAAATTAATCATCTAACAATTAACTAATTAGGAATTTGGGGCACCACGGAAGAAGTTGTTTAACGAGTTACCATCTCCCGAATTAAACTCTTAGATATATATATATACAGTGAGGGAAAAAAGTATTTGATCCCCCTCAATTGATTTGCATTTTAATAGGGGAAATAAGTATTTGACCCCCTCTCAATCAGAAAGATTTCTGGCTCCCAGGTGTCTTTTATACAGGTAACGAGCTGAGATTAGGAACCCACTCTTAAAGGGAGTGATCCTAATCTCAGTTTGTTATATGTATAAAAGACACCTGTCCACAGAAGCAATCAATCAATCAGATTCCAAACTCTCCACCATGGCCAAGACCAAAGAGCTCTCCAAGGATGTCAGGGACAAGATTGTAGACCTACACAAGGCTGGAATGGGCTACAAGACCATCGCCAAGCAGCTTGGTGAGAAGGTGACAACAGTTGGTGCGATTATTCGCAAATGGAAGAAACACAAAATAACTGTAAATCTGCCTGGGGCTCCATGCACAATCTCACCTCGTGGAGTTGCAATGATCATGAGAACGGTGAGGAATCAGCCCAGAACTACACGGGAGGATCTTGTCAATGATCTCAAGGCAGCTGGGACCATAGTCACCAAGAAAACAATTGGTAACACATTACGCCGTGAAGGACTGAAATCCTGCAGCGCCCGCAAAGTCCCCCTGCTCAAGAAAGCACATATACATGCCCGTCTGAAGTTTGCCAATGAACATCTGAATGATTCAGAGGAGAACTGGGTGAAAGTGTTGTGGTCAGATGAGACCAAAATGGAGCTCTTTGGCATCAACTCAACTCGCCGTGTTTGGAGGAGGAGGAATGCTATGACCCCAAGAACACCATCCCCACCATCAAACATGGAGGTGGAAACATTATGCTTTGGGGGTGTTTTTCTGCTAAGGGGACAGGACAACTTCACCGCATCAAAGGGACGATGGACAGGGCCATGTACCGTCAAATCTTGGGTGAGAACCTCCTTCCCTCAGCCAGGTCATTGAAAGTGGGTCGTGGATGGGTATTCCAGCATGACAATGACCCAAAATGCACGGCCAAGGCAACAAAGGAGTGGCTCAAGAAGAAGCACATTAAGGTCCTGGAGTGGCCTAGCCAGTCTCCAGACCTTAATCCCATTGAAAATCTGTGGAGGGAGCTGAAGGTTCAAGTTGCCAAACGTCAGCCTCGAAACCTTAATGACTTGGAGAAGATCTGCAAAGAGGAGTGGGACAATATCCCTCCTGAGATGTGTGCAAACCTGGTGGCCAACTACAAGAAACGTCTGACCTCTGTGATTGCCAACAAAGGTTTTGCCACCAAGTACTAAATCATGTTTTGCAGAGGGGTCAAATACTTATTTCCCTCATTAAAATGCAAATCAATTTATAACATTTTTGACATGTGTTTTTCTGGATTTTGTTGTTGTTATTCTGTCTCTCACTGTTCAAATAAACCCACTATTAAAATTATAGACTGATCATTTCTTTGTCAGTGGGCAAACGTACAAAATCAGCAGGGGATCAAATACTTTTTTCCCTCACTGTATGTTATATATCGATAAGTCACTTATTAAATAATTACCTTTTATCAGTCTCATTCTGAACGTCGCATAATCCTTGAAGCTGCAAGAACCCTAACCTTATTGATGAATCAGCAATACACTAATTGGCTTGTTTATTTACTAACTAACTAAATAATAACACAATACAAACACACACACACACATTGGTTATTGATTACTAACGTAATACCATGAAAACAGGTCCTTGAAAACCGGACTAACAATAGCATGAATGCTTGGAAGTGAGAGACAGAGATTCAACTATCGTTGATACTTTGGAAACTACGCTCACGGAAATACAAATGTTTAGCACCCGCTCATTCGAATTAGAAATGCAACATGTATTTACGTGTAGCTGGCCTCGATAGTTGAGTTCATGATGTAGGTTCTCTGTAGCTCAGCTGGTAGAGCACGGCGCTTGTAACGCCAAGGTAGTGGGTTCGATCCCCGGGACCACCATACACAAAAATGTATGCACGCATGACTGTAAGTCGCTTTGGATGAAAGCGTCTGCTAAATGGCATATTTTATTTTATTTTATGTAGGTCTCTGGTTTGCCCACCAGAGATCCCAATGTCCTTGGGAGAGTTTCTGGTCGTAGTGGTGGTTAGAATGGGTACTTCAGCGTACCCTGTAGTTCGTAGAGTTGATCTGTTAGAATAGATACTTCAGATGTACCAACGGTTGTCGGAGAGGGATTGTCTTTCCCAACTCGTGTCTTTAGTGAAAGTTGTCTAGACGACTATACATGCCAGCTGCAGACTGAGATGATAAGGTCTAGTGCATTGTCTTCTTCTTCACCATTTTGCCATATTCAGCTCGCGCTGCATGTCGGCTGGTCTGTAGAGTTTAACTATTTTGTAACGTTTAGCTCACGCTTCACGTCTGCTGGTTTGTAGCGTGTCAACCATTTAAAGCCGTGGGGCTTCCTGGTCTAACCATTTTAAGCCGTGTAGCTTCCGCTTCACGCTTCCTGGTCTGGTAGAAATTCAACCATTTGCAACATCCAGTTTATACCGTAATCTGCTTGGTCTGAGGTGAATTTTATACTTGAGTAGAAAAGGGGGTGTTTCATCATGTTTGTGCTCATCTGGGCGTGGCCACTGACTGAGAACAAATCAATATGGAAAACAATCATCTCATCTAGAATGCTAAAATCACATTATCTTCACAAAAGTATTATTATACTTAATCATTCGTTTTATACAACAATTAGATGCAAACCTCATAAATGGGAAGTGTACACCCCCTGAGATACAGTTATGTTGTTCCACCGTCTTTAATGACATCACAACATAGTAACGAATTTGACATGATTGTTCTTTAAGTACCCTCCGACCACTAAACCATGTCCCACATTCTTTGAAGTAGGAATATTTTTTCATTATCCACTTTTGGATGTTGGAGTCTTGGCGGGAAGACTTCCTTTGTTCCACGGGGAAATTCCCTCTCCCAATACTGCATGGCATGGAAAATAACGTTTCTGTAAGGAATTTAAGACCGGTCATAAAACTGGCCCCCAGGAAAAGGGGGTGTTCAAACCTTTGCCTAGCCGGCATCTTTGATCCTCAACCCATGAGGGCAAGTCATGACAATATACAGTGCATTCGGAAACTATTTAGACCCCTTCAAATTTTCCACATTTTGTTACGTTACTGCCTTATTCTAAAATTGATTAAATTCATTTCCCCCCTCATCAATCTACACACAATACCCCATTATTGCAAAGCAAAAACAGGTTTTTAGAAATTTTTGCAAATGTATTAAAAATAAAAGCAGAAATACTTTATTTACACAAGTATTCAGACCCTTTGCTATGAGACTCAAAATTGAGCTCAGGTGCATCCTGTTTCCAGATGTTTGAGATGTTTCTACAATTTGATTGGAGTCCACCTGTGGTAAATTCAATTGATTGGACATGATTTGGAAATGCATGTCAGAGCAAAAACCAAGCCATGAGGTCAAAGGAATTGTCCGTAGAGCTCAGAGACAGGATTGTGTTGAGGCACAGATCTGGGGAAGGGTACCAAAACATTTCTGCAGTATTGAAGGTCCCCAAGGACACAGTGGCCTCCATCATTCTTAAATGGAAGAAGTTTGGAACCACCAAGACTCTTCCTAGAGCTGGCCGCCCGGCCAAACTGAACAATCGGGGGAGAAGGGCCTTGGTCAGGGAGGTGACCAAGAACCTGATCGTCACTCTGACAGAGCTCCAGAGTTCCTCTGTGGAGATGGGAGAACCTTCCAGAAGGACAACCATCTCTGCAGTACTCCACCAATAAGGCCTTTATGGTAGAGTGGCCAGATGGAAGCCACTCCTCAGTAAAAGGCACGACAGCCCGCTTGGAGTTTGCCAAAAGGCACCTAAAGGACTCTCAGACCATGAGAAACAAGATTCTCTGGTCTGATGAACCCAAGATTGAACTCTTTGGCCTGAATGCCAAGCATCACATCTGCAGGAAACCAGGCACCGCTCATCACTTGGCCAAAACCATCCCTATGGTGAAGCATGGTGGTGGCAGCATCATGCTGTGGGGATGTTTTTCAGCTGCAGGGACTGGGAGACTAGTCAGGATCAAGGGAAAGATGAACGGAGCAAAGTACAGAGAGATCCTTGATGAAAACCTGCTCAGGACCTCAGACTGAATGTCTTTGAGTGGCCCAGACAGAGCCCGGACTTGAACCCGGTCGAACATCTCTGGAGAGACCTGAAAATAGCTGTGCAGCGACGCTCCCCATCCAACCTGACAGAGCTTGAGAGGATCTGCAGAGAAGAATGGGAGAAACTCCCCAAATACAGGTGTGCCAAGCTTGTAGCGTCATACCCAAGAAGACTCGAGGCTGCCAAAGGTGCTTCAACAAAGTACTGAGTAAAGGGTTTGAATACTTATGTCAATGTAATTTTTCAGTTTTTTATTTGTAATACATTTCTAAACATTTCTAAAACCAGTTTTTGCTCTGTCATTATGTGTTATTGTGTGTAGATTGATGTTTATTTTTTATTTTTATGTATCCATTTCAGAATAAGGCTGTAACGTAACAAAATGTGAAAAGTGAAGGGGTCTGAATACTTTCCGAATGCACTGTATGATGTACACTCTAAATACGTTTTTAGAAATATGGTTTGAAAGCAGTCGTATTGAAACTGGATTAGAAAGACCAAATGTGTCTTTGTGTGTGATGCATCTAACACCTTTCTGAAAAGCAGAGTGGAGTGGAGACATTGGCTGTTGTTGTGGAGATATGACGTCATCGTTTGGCAGCATATGAATGATACTGGAGCACCCTTCCATGAATCATCTGTTGGACAACAACCTGATGGATCACAGTGTGAGGGAGTTTGTCAGTGCGTGCGTGTGGCCAGAGAAGAGGCAGATATCTGTAGAGCCACACATGAATGAATGTCATCCTAACTGCAGGTATATAGGCGTATTATTATTATTATTATTAATACCATCATCAGTGACTCTCATTGACCCCTTTAATAGACATGTCCTTGTCTTCCATTCACATACACTACATGACCAAAAGTATGTGGACACCTGCTCGTCGAACGTCTAATTCCAAAATCATGGGAGTTGGTCCCCCGTTTGCTACTATACCAGCCTCCACTCTCCTGGGAAGGCTTTCTGCGGGGACTTGCTTCCATTTAGCCACAGGAGCATTAGTGAGGTCGGGCACTGATGTTTGGAGATTAGGCCTGGCTCGCAGTCGGGGTTCTAATTCATCCCAAAGGTGTTCGATGGGGTTGTGGTCAGGACTCTGTGCACGCCAGTCAAGTTCTTTCACACCGATCTCGACAAACCATTTCTGTATGGACCTCGCTTTGTGCACGGGGCATTGTCATGCTGAAACAGAGGCCCTTCCCCAAACTGTTACCACAAAGATGGAAGCACAGAATCATCTAGAATGTCATTGTATGCTGTAGCATTAAGATTTCCCTTCACTGGAACTTAGAGGACTAGCCCGAACCATGAAAAACAGCCACAGACCATTATTCTTCCTCCACCAAACTTTACAGTTGGCACTATGCATTCGGGCAGGTAGCGTTCTCCTGGCGTCCGCCAAACCCAGATTTGTCCGTCGGACTGCCAGATGGTGAAGAGTGATTTATCACTCCAGAGAACATGTTTCCACTTTTCCAGAGTCCAATGGCGGTGAGCTTTACACCACTCCAGCCGACACTTGGCATTGCGCATGGTAATCTTAGGCTTGTGTGCGGCTGCTCAGCTATGGAAACCCATTTTATGAAGCTCCCAACGAACACTTCTTGTGCTGACGTTGCTTAAGAGGCAGTTTGGAACTCGGGAGTGAGTGTTGCAACCGAGGACAGACGCTATGCGCTTCAGCACTCGGAGGTCCCGTTCTGTGAGCTTGTGTGGCCTACCACTTTGCGGCTGAGCCGTTGTTGCTCATAGACATTTCCACTTCACAATAACAGCACTTACAGTTGACCGGGGCAGCTCTAGCCGGGCAGAAATGTGACTAACTGACTTGTTGGAAAGGTGGCATCCTATGACGGTGCCATGTTGAAAGTCACTGAGCTCTTCAGTAAGGCCATTCTACTGCCAATGTTTGTCTATGGAGATGGCTGTGTGCTCGATGTTATACACCTGTCAGCAACGGGTGTGGCTGAAATAGCCGAATCCACTAATTTGAAGGGCTGTCCACATACTTTTGTATATATAGTCTATATTTGACTAGATCCAGTGTTTGACTTGGACTGAAATAGGTGGTGGTACTGTTCACGTTTAGGTGCAGGTGCTCCACAATACTTTTGAGCTAATATTCTCTAAAAGGAACAGGAGCTCAAGCAGTAGAACATTTGAGGTGGCGGCACTCCGCGCCGGTGAGCTCCTGCCCAAGTTGAGCACCACTGACTAGATCTAGTCTAACACTGTTTCCTAACCACTTATTTGCAATTTGCTTCCATGCAGCAGGTGGTACTGGTGCATCAAGTCTGACACCAACAGGCTCCTGAACAGCTTCTATCCCCAAGCCATAAGACTGCTAAATAGCTAACAGAATGGCTACACAGACTATCTGAGTTGACCTTTGTATTTTATTTTCTGCACTGTCTCTATGCACACTCACAGGGCCCTACACACTCACGCACACTGACACCCCAACACACACATAACATGCACACACATTTATACTGACTCTACACACATGCACACACACTCACATACAATCATCATTTACGCTGCTGCTACTCTGTTTATCATATATCCTGATGCCTAGTCACCTTACCCCTATACATATCTACCTCCATCACTCCAGTATCCCTGCACATTGTAAATATGGTATTGGAACTGACCCTGTATATAGCTTCTTACTTTCTCATGTTCTTCTTATTTCTGTTTATTGTGTGTTTTTGTTCTACCTTATGTTCTTTTTTAGTCCTACGTTGATCTTGATTACTGCATTGTTGGGTTTAGATCTAGCAAGAACGGCCTTTCACTGTACTTGTGCAGGTGACATTAAAACTTGAAACTTATGTCATCACTATAACAAGCTCAGCGCCAGGGCCGTCCCTAGACGTTCTACCACCCTAGGCCAGACAAAAATCTGCCGCCCCCCTCCTATCCCCGCTAAACTATGTACAGCAGGGGTCGGCAATAGGTTTGGCCTTGGGCCAATGTTTTTCTCACCTAAAGGTTGGAGGAACAGAACATTATAGCAGACCAATTCATAGGCCTACACTTCAACTTAAACCACATTTTTAACAAATCTGGTTAGTAGGCTATATAATCAGTTCAATGTCAACAACACAGCCTAATATGATTACATTGATAAAATCACCAATGTCTCTATTAAATTAGTTTTTTTATATTTTTGTGTGCGTTGATTGGGGAAAAACGTCTTGAAATCAAAAGAAAATGTTGGGCTGAAAAAGAAAGGAGGTCAATGAAAATAGAAGCAGGCATTCTTACCATATTTCTCCAAATAATTACATCTTAGACATCCTTATGAATCTAAGCATGGTACTTTCAAAAGTTACCTTTCCACCGAGACAGACGCTCTACCGACGCAGAAAAATGTAAGCTTCAACTGCTGGCTACTCATCCGTTGCATAACCCAAAAACAGAAGTGCTTCCCTAAAAGCTGCCTGGGTTTAAACCAACATCTTCTCTTTTCAGAAAGTGAAAAAACTAAATGAATAGGGACAGAATAGCAAAGTCAATGTGTTTGTCTCCTTGAATATTATAGGCTGCAGCTCAGATTCAGAATGTCATAGAGAGGAATCAATATATCCCCATATGCATCGGAGTCACATCTTTCACAGGCATTTTAAAGCTTGTTTCTACCATAAGGCATCACGGGGTTAAGCATTGTTAAAGAACGCTTTATATAATCTGGATCCTTTTTATGTATTTATTTCTAAATATAAAGCTAACAGTAGGTATCCTTTTTGCCCTTTTCTTTAACGAAGGGATACCCTCACTCAATCCGAGCCCAAACACCCAAACACACCAAGCCCTTCCCAGACACTGATGTATTTAAGGAGTGCATGCGACAGTATTGGAGGATTTGGCTATACCGATCTATGGATAACATAATTGTGTTTGTCAAACAGGTAGGCCTACCACGTTTTTGATTAGGACGAAATAGGATCCAATTCTATATGTAATTCTATGATTAGACAAACAAAAATTGTTGGTGCCCGCGTCCCTTACAATAATTGTACTTTAACTCCTGCATCGGGGAGTTACAATGTTGCAATCACTTTGCAGCCAGATGCCTATAGTAGAAAACAGTTTCTTGCTCATTTAATATTCCTGTAGAACTGTATTATTATTATATTATTATTATTATTATTAAAAAGAGTGAGATCATTTGAGCTTTGGTAACAAGTGCTTTCATAAATGCATGGAGGGCCTCGTTTCGCTGGAGCAGTGTAAAATAAGCTTTCTATCAATGACCTAGCCATAATGAATTTTGTTTATTTATATATCGAATTTGATTGTCCAACATCAGTTTTAGCATTTCTTCATTTCGTGGCCTGCCTAGAGTGGCCTCTTTCCTCTGCTGTGGCGCTGCATTGCAGTCAGCGATGTGTTCTCTCGGTAGCTGTCCATGGTCCTGAAATCAAATCAAAGATACCCAGCATTTCCACAAACTTCAGAAAGTTCCCATTATTTGGCTCGTTCAGCCATTACGTGTTTCAGGGCCATGAGCCTCCGCAGCACCTGCTGCCAATGGATTCCCCTCCTTATCCTGATGTGGCCCAGCCTGCACTAACATATCCCGTAAAGATCCATTCATATATTTTGGCCACTCACTGGGATCTTTTATGTTTTTTGTCTTGGAGTTGGATTTAGCAGCAGCACCACCACTGTCATTGGGGACGTGGAGCGACGAATCTGAGTCCGGATCCCAGATAGTAGGGTCTTCGCCGGCATTGTTTAGAGGTGTGGCTAGGCCTGGTGCAACCACCTGTTCTTGTCCAGCCAGAGAGCTGTCATCATCGGTGGAAGTGGATGGCTCGGACGCCTCCGGTTCGCCCTCTTCGCTGCTAGAACCAGTGAATGGGGGTTCGTCCATCTCTGTGAATGAATGGCCTGTCCTTGGAGGCTTGTTGTTCTCCACACAGGCTGATGGACATTGCTGCACGCTGATACATTTCAACAGCAAGTCTTTTTGGCTTAGAGATTGTGCCTATTTTCTTATTTGTTTTTTAAAATATATTCACTTCCTGATAGTTTTTGTCTCTTAGACATGGTAGCAAATCTGGTTGCAAATCTCTATAGCTTACTTTTTAGCTGAAATGATTTCCACTAGTAATAGCTAGCTAACATTAACAGGCTAGGTTAAGCTACTGCCTTAATCACTAATCATTTTAGTCATACACAAACATTAAAAACTAAACAATAGTTTAATTGGCAGATTCATTTTTATTAATGTTTCACAATTTGATAATCCCATGTAAAAACACACACATATCACCATAGCTACCAAGGATAGTGGGAGTGAACTTCGGGAGAAGAATGGGCTGGTGGCTGGGGCACCGCCGGCGGTGTAGTAGCCGATCAGGGGCGCCGGAGGGCGGCAGCCAATTTCCAAAATGATGCCCCACATTCAAGTGCCGCCATAGCCGACAACCTAATCTTGCCTAATTGGAGGGCCGGCCCTGCTCAGCACTGTAGTGGTGCCTGGAGAAGTGGGTATACTCAAATTTTTCCAAAATCTTTTCAAAGGCCAGCTGGGAGAAGGAAAGGCGCCCTGTGTGACAAATTCTATGAGAAACAGTGACATACACTCTGAATGACCTAAAATAATAAATCCCATATTGGTCTTTCACAGTCACGCCAACCCAAGCTGTACTGTGCAGTAGGCTAATAGTGGGCCTACTATTGAAATATAAACAGGGTCAGAAATTCACAGGTTTCAGATTTTCTGGTTTTTCGTTCTCAGTCACACGTTTTTTATTCGTATCAGTGTGGATTAAGAAGTGAGTATATGCAATGACTACTGAACAATAAGTGGGTATACGGCGTACACCTGCGTATACCCTCCACTACACCACTGAACAAGCTAATTACAAACGACAATTACGCATAGTGAAATCAATGAAAATAGATCCCCCTACAAGCTGGTTCAAGCCATGATACGTGTGTGTCTGATTATCAAATGACAACAGCTGAGTGATTCATATTCTAACCAAACAGTAGCCAGACTAGCATAAAATGCGTGCCACCCCTCCGTTTGCAATTGGGCCTACATCAAATCCAGTATGTACCCAAATCGCATTGTTACCGCCGACGCGAAAGGCCTAGCCTACATTATAGAGACATCATGAACATTCGGTAACTCAGTAATAGGCATGGCCTAAGTCTTCCTGAAGTAGCCTAGTACTGTAAGGAAAAACACGTTAGTCAACAGTAAACATTTCTCAAGGTCGTGTGACGCAACGAAGTTGAGCTCATGTAGGCCTAACCGGTTTTGCATCCTAACATCTTTACTGACAGTGCGAGAGTATAATTACCCTATAATGGTGAAAGACGGCGTTTCACACATAGGAAACGTCATAAATGGCACCATATCCCCTATATAATCTAGTGCACTAGTTTTGACCAGGCTCTGTTGAAAAGTAGGGCACTATGTAGGGAGTAGGGTGCCATTTGGGATGACTTCCTAGCCTAGCGTATACTGTCAGAGGCGAGTAATTTTCTGTGCTGGGCTGATTAAATCCCTTCAGGGGTGGAATCCCCCCATGTTCTGAATGGGGGACTTTTAAAACATCTCAAAACTAAATAGAAGACCTTTAATCATGTCACACTGGGGAAATTACTGGAATTCATCACCAGTCACACCTCTGAGGCCAACATTTTTTAAGTTATCCACACGGTTGCAATCGATGAATGAGCTTGGAAAGAGGTGCCTTATGAGTAAAAAGCCATTCACATTGATTGATTGATTGATTCATCAATTTAGTTTGTTTGACTGATAACATAATACCATTTATTTATAGCTTTACCTGAATGTCAATAGTTTCTTAATTAACCAACTTTTAACCTTTCAAAAGCAGAATGTTGAGGGAGGGCTTGTTATTACACTGTTATTATGATTTTCTCATATCTCTCTCTCTCTTCTCCACTCTCCTGCAAAGGAATCGAAGCGTCGGCTACGTCTTTAACAAGAGGCGTAGCTCTTTTGCTCTTGCATTGTGCTACTTGCCTTGGTTGAGAAATTTTCGCTTCCTGCACGGATAAATTACACATCCAGAGCCAAGTTGAGAGAAACAAAGGGGTTTCGCTCGCTTGGAAATCAAGGACATTGACGGGAATGTTACCGTTTAGTACAACCAAATGAATAGTTATTCTATAGAGTAGAAGGATTAACTTTCGATTGCACGGACGAACATTTTTACGCATTCACTAGCCAAACTGTTCACGCACACCGTAGGTTTTGCAACGAAGAGGCAGAGGGAAAAGAAGACAGGCTATTAAACTCGTTCGTTTGAAACCCTTTTAGCTAAGATACCTCCGGGATGTCGGAGCGAGGAGGGCTCCCGCGGACTGGAGGTGCCCCCTCCCCGCACGTGCAGCCCTCCAAACCGGTCACGATCACCTCGAATCGCCCAGTCCACATGAACCTCTACGCCACCTGGGAAGTGGACCGTTCTTCGCCAAGCTGTGTGCCGAGGTAGGCGCATTCGAGTATGAGGAGATAGTTGCTTTTCTGTTTGTCTGTTGGTTTCTTGTCTGGTTCGTGTTTACACAAAGTAGCACCGTTTGCAGAAGGCTTAAATATGCCCCCTGTGTGTGTTTACTTGTGATGTTACTACCAGAAACGCTCTTAAATGATCATATAAGTGGTTGACATAGGAAGCAGTGCATTGTTTTAGGTGTCTGAGGATGATAATACATTGCCAACCTGCAATAACCTTGTTGTTGTCTTGTTTACCTGGTCAACCCGACACGTAGCAATCCTTTATAGGCTAGTCCATATTCTAATGCAGAGTCTTGTTGATATTCTATAACAATGTATATTTCATGTGCATGCCCCCCTCAGGCACATGGTAGGCCTACTACAAGCTATGTATGTCTCGGTCGGTCGTGGTATTTTAGGGGGGAAGCGCCATATCAAATGCACCACCGGTCATTCAGGTGACATGGCTTACAGAAAACACTTTTTTTTTTTTTTAACACAATTGTCTGTCTGGATGTATTTCATCCCATAGCGCAAGGCTCCACCATTTGATTTCGATTCAAATTTTGCCCGTAGTTTTAGCAATATTCTACAGCCATTATCAATTGATAAGGTCGATTTTGCTGTTGTAGAAGTCCTCTTTTTTGGTGCTTATCCAGATAGGGTTGTGTGTATTGATCCAATGTTGCCGTGGTTTTAGCAATATTCTACAGCCATTATTTTTTAAACATTTTAAGTCATTTAGCAGACGCTCTTATCCAGAGCGACTTACAGGAGCAATTAGGGCTAAGTGCCTTGCTCAAGGGCACATCGACAGATTTTTCACCTAGTCGGCTCGGGGATTAGAACCAGCGACCTTTCGTTACTGGCACAACGCTCTTAACCACTAAGCTACCTGCCGCCCTAAATCATTATCAATTGATAAGGTCGATTTTGCTGTTGTAGAAGTCCTATTTTTGGGGCTTATCCAGATAGGGGTGTGTATATTGATCCAATGTAAAGGAGCAGTAGGAAGAGTGGCCAAGAAAGCACACACCTGACATCCATCCATGGTCATTCTGAACAAATCTCTTTGTGTGTGTGTGTGTGTGTGTGTGTCAGTAGTTTACAGGCCACTGTCTTTCTTTCTTTCTTTCTTTCTTTCTTTCTTTCTTTCTTTCTTTCTTTCTTTCTTTCTTTCTTTCTTTCTTTCTTTCTTTCTTTCTTTCTTTCTTTCTTTCTCTTCTGCTGTACTACAGTTTGTTATGCTATATGACACTGGATGTGCTCATTGGTATGTGTGTGTAAACATCTACCCTACCCCCCATCTAAATGGCCATAGACACCTCCTACAGAATTACAGGATCGTAGTAACACATCATTGGCCTATAGAAGGATCATAGTGTGGCCTGGCTGGCCTAGTGGTAATGCTGCAACCTCTGGTACACATGTTAACAGTGTCAGTGTAGAGGAGTTAAGAACGTACCATAACATCACTCCACAGCTAGCTTGAAACGTTGCAGATGGAGCCATCCAACTGGTCCCTTTTGTATAGCTCAATCGGTTCCTACGTTGTCAAGGTAGAGGACCCTGGTTCAAGCCCAGTTAGAAGCAAGTTACGGGAGGCAGTGTTAAATGCTAAGCTAGCATACTGATCCTGGTTATAAAGGCATCGGTTTGAATCCTTTGACACAACCTCTCTCTATCTGTTCAATAAAACCTGGAAATACCTTAAAATATATATCTAAAAAAGAAGTATCATAGTAACCTCATTACCATATAATAACCATATCATAACCATAATGCAGAAACACTGATACCGAGATGCCACTGCATGAGACAGGACTGGTAAAAGCACCATCATAGGGGCTTCAGTACTGTGCTTTCTAATTTCCCTTTTCAAAAAGCTTTAGAGCTTTGCTCCTTTAGAACCAAAGCCTTTGAGTGTGTTTTGACGGCGTGCATTTCAGTATTTTTGTCAAGTGCTTTTTCGGGTTAACTGAGTAGATGAGTTGTTCTCTAAAATATCCTGTCTGTGTCCTTACTCTGTCACTTTGGTGTCCTGTCTCTGATTATTGCTAAGAATAGAAAAGGTCTCTGTTGTTTTGGGAGGTTTGTTGACTATTCCATATTTCAGTGCATAGTGATGTCACCTTGCTGCATCTGCACAGTTTCATGCTTTAGCAGGTCATGGTCCATCACCCCTTCTTCCATTTCACTGCAGAGAAACAGACAACCAGACAGGGAACCAGAATTCGGAGAAATACACCCCTCCTTCCTTCCTTTCTTCCTTCCTTCCTTCCTTCCTTCTATTCTTTATTTTCATGAGGCAATCACTGATCTGACGCAATGCAGCCTAGATCGTTCGACTGTGTTAGAGAACCCTGAGTTTCACCTGTCCAATCTTGTCAGATATGCAGGGGTGAAAGTAGAATTCACTTCTTCCTGGTACGGGAAGAAATCCTATATGTCCTCGAAAAATGTATGGGCTTATCATTGAATTACATATACAGTGGTGTGAAAAAGTGTTTGCCCCCTTCCTGATTTCTTATTTGTTTGCATGTTTGTCACACTTAAATGTTTCAGATCATCAAACAAATTTAAATATTAGTCAACGATAACACAAGTAAACACAAAATGCAGTTTTGAAATGAAGGTTGTTATTATTAAGGGAAAACAAAATCCAAACCCACATGGCCCTGTGTGAAAAAGTGATTGCCCCCTACAACCTAATAAGTGGTTGGGCCACCCTTAGCAGCAACAACTGTTATCAAGCGTTTGCGATAACTTGCAATGAGTCTTTTACAGCGCTGTGGAGGAATTTTGGCCCACTCATCTTTGCAGAATTGTTGTAATTCAGCCAGATTGGAGGGTTTTCGAGCATGAACTGCCTTTTTCAGGTCATGCCACAGCATCTCAATAGGATTCAGGTCAGGACTTTGACTAGGCCACTCCAAAGTCTTCATTTTGTTTTTCTTCAGCCATTCAGAGGTGGACTTGCTGGTGTGTTTTGGATCATTGTCCTGCTGCAGAACCCAAGTTCGCTTCAGCTTGAGGCCACGAACAGATGGCTGGACATTCTCCTTCAGGATTTTTTGGTAGACAGCAGAATTCATGGTTAAATTTATCACAGCAAGTCTTCCAGGTCCTGAAGCAGTAAAACAGGCCCAGACCATCACACTACCACCACCATATTTTACTGTTGGTATGATGTTCTTTTTCTGAAATGCAGTGTTACTTTTACACCAGATGTAATGGGACACACACCTTCCAAAAAGTTCAACTTTTGTCTCATCAGTCCACAGAGTATTTTCCCAAAGGTCTTGGGGATCATCAATATGTTTTCTGGCTAAAATGAGACGAGCCTTAATGTTATTTTTGCTCAGCAGTGGTTTTCGTCTTGGAACTCTGCAATGCAGGCCATTTTTGCCCAGTCTCTTTCTTATGGTGGAGTCATGAACACTGACCTTAACTGAGGCAAGTGAGGCCTGCAGCTCTTTGGATGTTGTTGTGGGGTCTTTTGTGACCTCTTGGATGAGTCGTTGCTGCGCTCTTGGGGTAATTTTGGTCGCCCGGCCACTCCTGGGAAGGTTCACCACTGTTCCATGTTTTCGCCATTTGTGGATAATGGCTCTCACTGTGGTTCGCTGGAGTCCCAAAGCTTTAGAAATGGCTTTATAACCTTTTCCAGACTGATGGATCTCAATCACTTTCTTTCTCATTTGTTCCTGAATTTCTTTGAATCTCGGCATGATGTCTAGCTTTTGAGGATCTTTTGGTCTACTTCACTTTGTCAGGCAGGTCCTATTTAAGTGATTCCTTGATTGAGAACAGGTGTGGCAGTAATCAGGCCTGGGTGTGGCTAGAGGAATTGAACTCAGGTGTGATAAACCACAGTTGAGTTGTTTTATAACAGGGGGGGCAATCACTTTTTCACACAGGGCCATGTAGGTTTGGATTTTGTTTTCTCTTAATAATAACAACCTTCATTTCAAAACTGCATTTTGTGTTTACTTGTGTTATCTTTGACTAATGTTTACATTTGTTTGATGATCTGAAACGTTTAAGTGTGACAAACATGCAAACAAATAACAAATCAGGAAGGGGGCAAACACTTTTTCACATCACTGTAGAATCCCTATTAATTCAATAGGATCTCTGTGGGCCTAGTTGTAAAGATTTGTTAATTAACTGTGGCATAAACACAAAAGTCATGATGTTTTAATCGGATTGTCAAACAATCACTTCAAACTGCTCCTTTACTAGGCTACCTGAACACGTTCATTCACTTGCAACATATTTCCAGCCTAAACAGAGGTGAATGGAAAGAGACATCTGTTACACAAAACACCAAAAAAGTTCAATGACATTTGCCGATTGTCATATGGCAAGAATTTATGCGTCCACAGCAGTCGGCATGCGTCTCGGTGTTGGCCACTCATCTCTGCCTTAGTGTTGTCATCAAACCACATCTCATTTTGGAGCGCAGGCTATACCACCAGTTTCAAGTCCGTTCGCTAATTGTTCATGCATGTGACATGCAGTAATGATCAAAAGTGGTGTAATAGCCTACAGTTTTCTCGACATTTTGTTTTAATTATTGTGATAGGCTCATGTTTTACCGGTACGGAGAACCCCCACTATTTATTTTGCAGGGACGCCATCCTGAACCGTACTGCCTTACTTTCACCCCTGCAGGTATGTGGTCACTTCAAGGAAGGGATTTATTTGACAAGTAACATACTGTCTCCAGACAGCCCCAGAGTTGGGTGTCTTGTCATTGTGATTGTTGCAGGAAGCTGAAACATGAACTTCCTCACTGTAGAGGTTTGTAGCCGTAACCTCTTCCTGTTCCTGTCTACCCACAACTCGTGTGTTGTTTACATTGAGTAAAAGTGCCTCTGTGAGGTCAGTTCCAGGGTCAGTCTTTATTGCTACTTTACCATAATTAACTATGCTGAAGGGGGAAGTAAACTGGTCCTGGATCAGTATACACTACAGTAACCTACTTTCTCCAATTTACTTTGTTTCTGCAGAGTCACCATCACCATCAGCGCTTGTCACCAACCATCTCATTCTCACAGCTTTTTCGCTTCATTTACTTTCTTTAAACATTTATTTTATTCCCAAGCCAAATAATCCCAGTGACACAAATAGGCTACCCCGTCTGCTATGCGTTTCAGCTGATCACCACCAAACCTTAAATATAGCTATTAATATAGCTCTGCTGTATGTGGCATTCAAATAATTACTAAGCGTGTTAGTCAGTTGTTGGAGTCATGTGGAACGTCGGTAGGTTGGATGGTTGGCAGTGCTGAGACTGAGACTGAGTCTGAGAGTCACATGGCACCAACAACTGCAGTCAGCAGGAGCACTACTTTTTAACAGAACCCTATGGGCCCTGGTCAAAAGTAGTGCACTATATAGGGAATAGGGTACCATGTGGGACTCAGCCTGAGAGTTGACATAAGGGGATGGTTGGCATTCCTGCTCCTGCTGACTGCATTGTTGGAGCGCAAGGCCCTGGCAGGAACCAAGGGAAATTCCTGTGACTCCAGCCCAGAGGAATGGAATGGAACGGACGGTTGGATGAGTTCTAGTGCTGAGCTGTAATCAACTCTGTCCCTGGTCGTAGCTGGGGCCTGGAGCTGTGGCTGGGGCTGGAGCCTGGGTTGTCACTGTGTATGACAAGTGATACAGTAGCCTTGTCTGAGTCAGAACTGTTTCTCTAACAGGAGGCAGCTTGATGTACAGGTACACCCCCCCCCCCCCCCCCCCCCCTAATTGACACTAGGCTATTGCAGTGATACGCCCACACCTGAGCTGTGTCAATTACAAATACTAGCTGAATGAAGTAATATGATATGCTGTATGCTGCTGTTCCCTTGTGCTGCTTTAATCAACCTGCACCACAACAGTGGGTACACAATAGGGTGTCACTCCTACACTTGACCACATAATCAGTCCCTGCCTAGCCCTGCCCCCCACACACACACACACACACACACACACCCACACACAACCGATTAAGAAGGACTGGTGCTCGGCTCGGGGCACTGCTCGCTCTTCCGCTCAGATGAATGGCAGAGAGGTCTGATGTTTCCCTTCGCGCTCCACTGGCATCCTCTACCCTTCTCTCCTTCATCCTCTACCCTTCTCTCCTTCATTCTCTACCCTTCTCTCCTTCATCCTCTACCCTTCTCTCCTTCATTCTCTACCCTTCTCTCCTTCATTCTCTACCCTTCTCTCCTTCATCCTCTACCCTTCTCTCCTTCATCCTCTACCCTTCTCTCCTTCATCCTCTACCCTTCTCTCCTTCATCCTCTACCCTTCTCTCCTTCATTCTCTACCCTTCTCTCCTTCATCCTCTACCCTTCTCTCCTTCATCCTCTACCGTTCTCTCCTTAATCTTCTACCCTTCTCTCCTTAATCCTCTACCCTTCTCTCCTTCATTCTCTTATCTTCTCTCCTTCATCATCTACCCTTCTCTCCTTCATCCTCTACCCTTCTCTCCTTCATCCTCTACACTTCTCTCCTTCATCCTCTACCCTTCTCACCTTCATCCTCTACCCTTCTCTCCTTCATCCTCTACCGTTCTCTCCTTAATCTTCTACCCTTCTCTCCTTAATCCTCTACCCTTCTCTCCTTCATTCTCTTATCTTCTCATCTTCATCATCTACCCTTCTCTCCTTCATCCTCTACCCTTCTCTCCTTCATCCTCTACACTTCTCTCCTTCATCCTCTACCCTTCTCTCCTTCATCCTCTACACTTCTCTCCTTCATCCTCTACCCTTCTCACCTTCATCCTCTACCCTTCTCTCCTTCATCCTCTACCCTTCTCTCCTTCATCCTCTACCCTTCTCTCCTTCATTCTCTTCTCTTCTCTCCTTCATCCTCTACCCTTCTCTCCTTCATTCTCTACCCTTCTCTCTTTCATCCTCTACCCTTCTCTCCTTCATCCTCTATCCTTCTCTCCTTCATCATCTACCCTTCTCTCCTTCATCCTCTACCCTTCTCTCCTTCATCCTCTACACTTCTCTCCTTCATTCTCTTCTCTTCTCTTCTCTCCTTCATCCTCTACCTTTCTCTCCTTCATCCTCTACCCTTCTCTCCTTCATCCTCTACACTTCTCTCCTTCATTCTCTTCTCTTCTCTTCTCTCCTTCATCCTCTACCTTTCTCTCCTTCATCCTCTACCCTTCTCTCCTTCATCCTCTACCCTTCTCTCCTTCATCCTCTACCCTTCTCTCCTTCATCCTCTACCCTTCTCTCCTTCATCCTCTACCCTTCTCTCCTTAATCCTCTACCCTTCTCTCCTTCATCCTCTACCCTTCTCTCCTTCATCCTCTACCCTTCTCTCCTTCATTCTCTTCTCTTCTCTCCTTCATCCTCTACCCTTCTCTCCTTCATCCTATACCCTTCTCTCCTTCATCCTCTACCCTTCTCTCCTTCATCCTCTACCTTTCTCTCCTTCATCCTCTTCTCTTCTCTCCTTCATCCTCTACCCATTCTCTTCAAAGTGTGCACTCATTCCCTTCCCTTACATAAATTCATTGTGTTTAGCTAAAGCTTTGAGAGGTAGTGAGCAAGTGTACACTCCTAGGATAAGGTTAGGGAATGGGACCGTATCTCTACTCTGTGTCCTTTGGCTCTGGTGAACAGTAGACGTGATAGGAGACTGTCTGGGTGAGTTTGTTTAATGTAGATGGTATTGCTGCTGTATGCTGAGATCATGGTTTCCGCATTTTCATTTGCCAGATATTTGAGAAATGTACCGGACCCATATGCATTGGGTGCGTAACCTGATTAGGGTGTCCACCCACGGTGCTCAGAATGACAGAAATCACATTTAGATTATGGTAATTCATATAAACAGAACACGCAAGTCGAGGATGCACCGATGTGCAGTCCGTCTTACCTAATTCTGATGCGCACTTTGAAGATGTACTTTTCCTCAGCCAACAAGACGAGTAATGAACAGCAAAATCACTAACCCCATAGTAGAAAAGTTTACCTATTCTATTGGTCAGCTTTTCGTGAAAAAATTGCCTATTCCAAACAGACTCTCGGTGATCCCAAATTCATACAACCAGTAGGCCTAGGCTACATAATAAATGTTAAAAAGCAATGAGTCTGACGCAACAGATCAGAACGTTTAAAATGTTGATAAACTATTATTTCTTCACATTATAAGCGCAGCAATGTGAACAAGGCAGTAGACTATGTGTGAATGTTCGTAATACAATTAGCGGGAAAACACTGCACATGCCAGCGGTTTCATGTGACAGAGATGAAAAGATATGTTCGAAATTTAGGGGAGATCTAATCTGCAACAACTAGCATGGGTTGCTAATATGACTAGGATTGTGCCTTTGAAACAATGAAAGAAAGTTGCAATAAAATAATTGCCTCCACGGATATGGTCTGATTTTGGCTAGGCTACTTTGAAGCAAGGTAAGAGATGCCTCATAATATGTAGTAAAACTTTCAGGTTCCAAACAATTAAGTACAATATATATAAAACAGTATGTGGACACCCCCCCAAATAGTAGATTCGGCTATTTCAGGCACACCTGTTGCTGACAGGTGTATAAAATCGAGCACACAGCCATGCAATCTTCATAGACAAATATTGGCAGTAGAATGGCCTTACTGAAGAACTCAGTGACTTTCAACGTGGTACCGTCATGTAATGCCACCTTTCCAACAAGTCAGTTTGTCAGATTTCTGCCCTGCTAGAGCTGCCCCAGTCAACTGTAAGTGCTGTTATTGTGAAGTGGAAACATCTAGGAGCAACAGCGGCTCAGCCGCAAAGTGGTAGGCCACACAAGTTCACAGAACGGGACCGCCGAGTGCTGAAGCACGTAGCGCGTAAAAATCATCTGTCCTCGGTGGCAACACTCACTACCGAGTTCCAAACTGCCTGTGGAAGCAACGTCAGCACAATAACTGTTCGTCAGGATCTTCATGAAATGGGTTTCCATGGCAAGCAGCCGCACAAAAGCCTAAGATCACCATGCGCAATGCCAAGTGTCAGCTGGAGTGGTGTAAAGCTCACCGCCATTGGACTCGTTCTCTGGAGTGATGAATCACGCTTCACCATCTGGCAGTTCGACTGACAAATCTGGGTTTAGCGGATGCCAGGAGAACGCTACCTGCCCGAATGCATAGTGCAAACTGTAAACTTTAGTGGTGGAGGAATAATGGTCTGGGGCTGTTTTTGATGGTTCAGGCTAGGCCCCTTAGCTCTAGTGAAGGGAAATCTTAACGCTAAAACATACGATTACATTCTAATGGCCCCATGCACAATCAGTGTGGAAGATCTTGACTGGCCTGCACAGAGCCCTGACCTCAATCCCATCGAACACCTTTGGGATGAATTGGAATGCCGACTGCGAGCCAGGCCTAATCGCCCAACATCAGTGCCCTACCTCACTAATGCCCTTTTGGCTGAATGGAAGCAAGTCCCCGCAGCAATGTTCCAACATCTAGTGGAAAGCCTTCCCAGAAGAGTGGAGGCTGTTATAGCAGCAAAGGGGGGACCAACTCCATATTAATGGCTATGATTTTGGAATGAGATATTCGACGGGCAGGTGTCCACATACGTTTGGCCATGTAGTGTATATGTTTTCAAAATGCATACTGCCTCCAGCTCATTGCAAAGTGGTGTGTGACGCACTAATGAAGCCTGCCTTCCATTGCCTATGCATTTCCTGTTTGAGATTCTGTAGCAGACAGATTTTCCTGTAGACCGATAAGCATGACCAGTCAAATGTATTTCCATCGACTGGTATTTCCATCATTGAATATGCAAAAAAAAAACATTATTTCGAAATGGGATTTTTTCTTCTTCTCCCTGGCAAATTTTATTCATCAACTTTTTAATTATTTTTTATCGGCCAAAAGCCGGCTATTACCGTTTGATGGAAACCCTGGCTGATTTGTAGGGTTGTCAATATAGAGAGTTTTGTGATGGATTGCTTTTGTTCCTGCCCTCACCAGATCCGTGTGTGTGTGTGTGTGTGTGTGTGTGTGTGTGTGTGTGTGTGTGTGTGTGTGTGTGTGTGTGTGTGTGTGTGTTGTGTGTGTGTGTGTGTGTGTGTGTGTGTGCGTGTGTGTGTGTGTGTGTGTGTTCAGTTGATTGCTCCTGACAGAGATCTCATAGCTGTGGAATCTTATCCTCTCATCTGGCAGAGGGCCACAACAGGGTGTATTACGGTGTGTGTGTGTGTGTGTGTGTGTGTGTGTGTGTGTGTGTGTGTGTGTGTGTGTGCGAGGGCCACAACAGGGTGTATTACGGTGTGTGTGTGTGTGTGAATATGATCCACTGTGATACAGTTACAGGACATACAACAGTACTCTGTGAGAGAGTCCAGTATTATACATTGTCATTACTAACACTGTGATTCACAGCAAAGTTGATACACTGTGATAGAGTCAGTCGGTCACATTTTATATATATATATACTATCGTTCAGAAGTTTAGGGTCACTTAGAAATGTCCTTGTTTTCTAAAGAAAAGCAATTTTTTTGTCCATTAAAATAACATACAATTGATCAGAAATACAGTGTAGACATTGTTCATGTTGTAAATGACTATTGTAGCTCGAAACAGGCAGCTTCATTAAATAATACCCGCAAAACACTAGTCTCAACGTCAACAGTGAAGAGGCGACTCTGGGATGCTGACCTTCTAGGCAGAGTTGCAAAAAAAATGCCATATCTCAGACTGCCCATCTTAATCTTTTATTTTTATTGGCCAGTCTGAGATATGGCTTTTTCTTTGCAACTCTGCCTAGAAGGTCAGCATCCCGGAGTCACCTCTTCACTGTTGACGTTGAGACTGGTGTTTTGCGGGTACTATTTAATTAAGCTGCCAGTTGAGGACCTGTGAGGCGTCTGTTTCTCAAACTAGACACTCTAATGTATTTGTCCTCTTGCTCAGTTGTGCACCGGGGCCTCCCTCTCCTCTTTCTATTCTGGTTAGAGACAGTTTGCGCTGTTCTGTGAAAGGAGTAGTACACAGCGTTGTACGAGATTTTCAGTTTCTTGGCAATTTCTCGCATGGAATAGCCTTAATTTCCCAGAACAAGAATAGACTGACGAGTTTCAGAAGAAAGTTATTTGTGTCTGGCCATTTTGAGCCTGTAATCGAACCCACAATTGCTGATGCTCCAGATACTCAACTAGTCTCAAGAAGGCCAGATTTAATCAGCACAACAGTTTTCAGCTGTGCTAACATAATTGCAAAAGGGTTTTCTAATTATCAATTAGCCTTTTAAAATGATAAACTTGGATTAGCAAACACAACGTGCCATTGGAACACAGGACTGATGGTTGCTGATAATGGGCTTCTGTACGCCTATGTACAGTGAGGGAAAAAAGTATTTGATCCCCTGCTGATTTTGTACGTTTGCCCACTGACAAAGAAATGATCAGTCTATAATTTTAATGGTAGCTTTATTTGAACAGTGAGAGTCAGAATAACAACAAAATAATCCAGAAAAACGCATGTCAAAAATGTTATCAATTGATTTGCATTGTAATAGGGGAAATAAGTATTTGACCCCCTCTCAATCAGAAAGATTTCTGGCTCCCAGGTGTCTTTTATACAGGTAACGAGCTGAGATTAGGAGCACACTCTTAAAGGGAGCGCTGCTAATCTCAGTTTGTTACCTGTATAAAATACACCTGTCCACAGAAGCAATCAATCAATCAGATTCCAAACTCTCCACCATGGCCAAGACCAAAGAGCTCTCCAAGGATGTTAGGGACAAGATTGTAGACCTACACATGGCTGGAATGGGCTACAAGACCATCGCCAAGCAGCTTGGTGAGAAGGTGACAACAGTTGGTGCGATTATTCGCAAATGGAAGAAACACAAAATAACTGTCAATCTCCCTCGGCCTGGGGCTCCATGCAAGATTTCACCTCGTGGAGTTGCAATGATTATGAGAACGGTGAGGAATCAGCCCAGAACTACACGGGAGGATCTTGTCAATGATCTCAAGGCAGCTGGGACCATAGTCACCAAGAAAACAATTGGTAACACACTACGCCGTGAAGAAATCCTGCAGCGCCCGCAAGGTCCCCCTGCTCAAGAAAGCACATATACATGCCCGTCTGAAGTTTGCCAATGAACATCAGAGGAGAACTGGGTGAAAGTGTTGTGGTCAGATGCGACCAAAATGGAGCTCTTTGGCATCAACTCAACTCGCCGTGTTTGGAGGAGGGGGAATGCTGCCTATGACCCCTAGAACACCATCCCCACCGTCAAACATGGAGGTGGAAACATTATGCTTTGGGGGTGTTTTTCTGCTAAGGGGACAGGACAACTTCACCGCATTAAAGGGACGATGGACAGGGCCAAGTACCGTCAAATCTTGGATGAGAACCTCCTTCCCTCAGCCAGGGCATTGAAAATGGGTCGTGGATGGGTATTCCAGCATGACAATGACCCAAAACACACGGCCAAGGCAACAAAGGAGTGGCTCAAGAAGAAGCACATTAAGGTCCTGGAGTGGCCTAGCCAGTCTCCAGACCTTAATCCCATAGAAAATCTGTGGAGGGAGCTGAAGGTTCGAGTTGCCAAACGTCAGGCTCGAAACCTTAATGATTTGGAGAAGATCTGCAAAGAGGAGTGGGACAAAATCCCTCCTGAGATGTGTGCAAACCTGGTGGCCAACTACAAGAAACGTCTGACCTCTGTGAGGGCCACCAAGTCATGTTTTGCAGTGGGGTCAAATACTTATTTCCCTCATTAAAATGCAAATCAATTTATAACATTGCGTTTTTCTGGATTTTGTTGTTGTTATTCTGTCTCTCACTGTTCAAATAAACCTACCATTAAAATTATAGACTGATCATTTCTTTGTCAGTGGACAAACGTACAAAATCAGCAGGGGATCAAATACTTTTTCCCTCACTGTAGCTATTCTATTACAAATCAGCCGTTTCGAGCTACAATAGCCATTTACAACATTAACAATGTCTACACTGTATTTCTGATCAATTTGATGTTATTTTAATGGACAAAAAAATTGCTTTTCTTTCGAAAACAAGGACATTTCTAAGTGACCCCAAACTTTTGAACGGTAGTGTATATATTTATAAACTGGGTGGTTTGGGTCCTGAATGCTGATTGGCTGACAGCCGTGGTATATCAGACAGTATACCCCGGGTACGACAAAACATTTATTTTAACTGCTCTAATTATGTTGGTAACCAGTTTGTGATATATGGCCAATATACCACGGCTAAGGGCTGTATCCAGGCACTCCATGTTGCGTCGTGCTTAAGAACAGCCCTTAGCCGTGGTATATTGGCCATATACCACACCCCCTCGGGCCTTATTGCTTAAATATACAGTACCAGTCAAAGGTTTGGACACACCTACTCATTCCAGGTTTTTACATCATTTTTTACTATTTTCTACATTGTAGAATAATAGTGAAGACATATATCAACCCTGGTGTCCTGGCTAAATTCCCAATCTGGCCCTCATACCATCATGGCCACCTAATCATTCTCAGCTTCCAATTGGCTCATTCATCCCCCCTCCTCTCCCTTGTAAATATTCCCCAGGTCGTTGCTGTAAATGAGAATGTGTTTTCAGTCAACTTACCTGGTTAAGTAAGGGTTAAATACAATAAATAAAAACAATGACGCTCGCTGAAGACGACACACTGTGACACTGTCTGAAAGGACTGGTGAGGTTATACAGTACACACACACACATTTTGTTTTTCTATCCTTGTGGGGACCTAAATCCTATTACCCTAACCTTAACCCGTAACCCAAACCCTAACCCTAATTGTAACCCTAATCCCTACATTTAAAATAGCCTTTGTCCTCATGGGGACCACACACACACACACACACACACACACACACACACACACACACACACACACACACACACACACACACACACACACACACACACACACACACACACACACACACACACACACACACACACACACACACACACACACACACACACACACACACACACATACACATACACATACACACACACACACAGGGCTGGTCACACTATATGCCATCATCTCACAGTGCATCTCAAAACAGGATTAGACGTGTGCTCTGGACATTAATCTGTAATCGCTTTAATGAAAGGCCAGGAAGTGTGTGTACGTGATAGCCTAGCATTTAGTGCGTTCGAATACCCAAGCCGACAAGGTGAAAAATCTGTTGATGTGCCCTTGAGCAAGGCACTTAACTCTCATTTGCTCCAGGGGCGCTGTACTGCCATGGCTGACCCTGTAAAACAACACATTTCACTCTACCTATCCGGTGTATGTGACAATAAAACATACAGTAGCAGTCAAAAGTTTGGACACACCTATTAATTCCAGGGTTTTTCTTTATTTTTACTATTTTCTACATTGTAGAATAATAGTGAAGATATCAAAACTATGAAATAATATATATATATATATAAATATATAAATACACATATGGAATAATTTAGTAACCAAAAAAGTGTTAAACAAATCCAAATATATTTTATTTTTTAGATTATTCAAAGTAGCCACCCTTTGCCTTGATGACAGCTTTGCACACTCTTGGCATTCTCTCAACCAGCTTCACCTGGAATGCTTTTCCAACAGTCTTGAAGGAGTTCCCACATATGCTGAGCACTTGTTGGCTGCTTTTCCTTCACTCTGCGGTCCAACTCATCCCAAACCATCTCAACTGGGTTGAAGTTGGGTGATTGTGGAGGCCAGGTCATCTGATGCAGCACTCCATCACTCTCCTTCTTGGTCAAATAGCCCGTACACAGCCTGGAGGTGTGTTAGGTCATTGTCCTGTTCAAAAACAAATGATAGTCCCACTATGCGCAAACCAG